>NC_092807.1:102432180-102567180 GCF_040954645.1 Diabrotica undecimpunctata | reverse complement strand
TTTATTTTTCGTTTTCTTTGCAACAGTCAGTCCTGATTTCAAAGCTTTTGTTGCATTTCTATATTAACTGTGTTCATGTAAGAGTATTCTTATTGATAATGTCCTACAAATTCTTTTCTAAAGACTTCTCGGTACTCATCTCCTTTCTCTCGTAGTTTAGTTTGATCTATCTGATTACAATAATTATGTGGCCTGTTTCTACTAGTTTTCGTCTGTTTAATATGAATCCTTGCTCTTAAAAGGCAATGATCACTGCCAGTTGTGAATCTACTGACACACAAGAAGTAATCGATCTCGTTTTTCGTCTTTTTATCGGGAGATATCCACGTCAATTTTTGTTTTGCTGGTTTCTTAAAGTGTGTGTTCATGGCATATAAATTTTGTTGTTCTAAGAAGTTATCCAATTCTTCTGCTCTTTCATTTCGTGTGCCATAACCATGCATCCCTATTTTAGTTTCAGTATTTTCTTCTTTTTCACCTAATTTTGCGTTGAAATCTCCCATAATGATGGTATACTTTGTATCATTTTCTTCTAATGCTGTTATCAAATCTTCTTAGAACATTTCAACTACCTCTTCTTGATGCGTTATTGTGGGAGCATACACTTGTATAACTGTATTGATCTTGTTTTTATTATCTAGGTCTATTATAATATAAGCTACTCTATCAGAAACGCTTTTATATGTAGAAGTGTGTGGTGTGAGCCGGAGTTAGATGCATGCATTTTTTGCCTCTTCTTTTCACTTTTGACAGTCCTACAGTACCCCACTTTATCTTTTATAGTTCTTCTTCTTATTTCTCTTACCTAAATTAAAATGAACTCACGCAGGCAACATATTTAAGATTTAAATGTTATAAATTAATTGTGTTTTTAGTGTTAGTGTTAGAAAACAACAATAGTAAATAAATTTAAATAAGTGTTAAATGTTGTTAAAAGAGATGTACAAAGAACTATCAATAAACAGACGAAAGTATGCACAAAATTTCAAATAACCAACTGGAAACTAAAAAACTAGTCTATTTTGAGATACATGACACCATAGAGTGTGCAAACCAAAAGGAAGAAGTGTCAGATGCTACTTGAAAAGAATGAACGAAACTTACCGCTGGAACAGTTGACGAAAGAGAAGATTTTATTACGCTAATTTTTGAACATATTGAATCAGTGAGAACAAAAAGTTATGTTTTTTTTATTATTTTATCTTGCTACTAGGTAATATAAACGTTATCTAGAAATGTGAAAGAAACAGATTATTACCTAGGCGCAAAATAAAATGATAAACATAAAATATAATATTGATGTTTCCATTGACTCGATAACGCCTAAAGCTTCTGTCAAGAAGATTCCTGATTTATTCTGCAAGAACATCCACCGGACCGTAGCTAAGGCCACGTTACGATAAGATATCGAAATCAGTATGGAAATCGAGACGAGACCCTCGAATCCTCGTCAAGAAAATCAATTTCAAAAATTGTGATCGGTCTGTCACACTCAACCCGAACTCAAGACGATGAATCGCCTCAAAAGTAGAGGTGGAATAGAAGAAAGCTACCGGAAACTATACCAAATGAATTCAAGTGAATTAATTTAAATTATCTTAAAATAATTCATTTATACTTGATTGGGAAAAAATTCAGGTCACGCATATAAATTATAGCTTTTCTATTTTTGGCTTTAAAATAAAGTCAAAAATGTTTTGACGATCCTTTTATAATATAAAATTTGAGATGCTCCAGGTACTGTTTCGAGACCGCAAGAACCTTTCGTATCTTAGTAACTATTCTCTTTGTCAGCGTTAGGGTTTGCACATCGTGTGATTACGGGCAGGGTAGATTGAATGAAACCTTTCCGTCTAAAACATATGGGAATTTCAGATTTCAGTGTGTCTTACAGGAAATCAACTGCATCGTATGTCAATACTTTTAGTTGGTCATTAGTTTTTGTGAAATTTTTATACTTGAATAGTACAGTAATAAATAAGAACTCACAGCTTGATATCACTCATATTGGAATGCGTTAAGATGCTATGGATCCTTTAGAAGCTTGTTGAACAAACTAACTCTAAAGTACTAAGCGATTAATGAAAATCATCTGTCCCATCTCTATTACAGAAGCGGAAAACGTCCACAATTATTGAGAATTCTGCGGAACGACTGGGATAAAATTGACTAGGTTCTGTTCTCTAACCGGCACATATGGAGCAGCGCTTAAAGAAGAAAGCGGATGTTTGTTTTTGCAACTCTCTGGATTTATGTGAACGTAGAGAAATGTGTGTAATAGGTATTTCATGTTTATTTTTATTGATTTGTAGTTGTTTATGATTGGATTAAAGAGATTATATCGTGTAGGAGTAGTTTCATTTCCGAAATTGGATTGAAATGTCATTGTTGTTTAAAATTATTGATTAAAGTGTTAAAATTATAGAGAAATACTTAAAGGGGATATCCAAACTGTAAAAAATTCATACATGATCAAGGTCTCGGCGTTAATCTCAATTTTATGTTATCTAACTAACCTTACAACAGAAAGCACATAAAAGATACAGTCCCTCATGACATTACAAAAGGTCATGGCTCATATAAATGGCAAAATCAATAGGAATCTTTGTCTAACAACAATTGGTGATTTATATTTAGATATAAATACGATAATGAGTTTTTAATAGAATGGGGTAACTGGAGAGAAGTTATCATCAAGAGTTGGACAAATTAGTTTTTTTCTTTATCGCCCTACATACATAAAAGTTAATGAAAGATAACTGACTAGTTGTATTTGTACGATAATTTTTTATTTAAGTTAAAATCTCCTTACAAATGAAGAATAGCTCCCAAAGGAATGAAAGGAAACTTACAACTAGAAGAGTATTGAAATATTCACTTTGTTTACATATAATAATTATTTTAATAAATTATCAGTTTTCTCCTGAAGAAATCACAAAATCGTGACGAAATATTGAGACAGAACAAATAGTTTTATTTCCTACAGACCGATTGCTGATATTATAAATCAATACCTATTTAACACAGTAGAAAAATGCAAGAGAGTGTTGGGTAATATTGTACTTTGGTTGCATTGGTGGTGTATTGGCTAAATCGTGCAGGATATGATTTTGATAAAAAAGGCATTCAGGCATCAAACGTCCGAAAATCTTTTCAGGTCATAATAATGAAAAGACCTTCTCCAATGTAATAATAATTATACGGAAATAATGGCACTTCCTGAGTTAAAATATTCCGGAAGCAGAATAAGCCTCCGTTTGGATTTCCGGATGAGGACTATCTCAGGGGGAACACCATTAAAGGTTAGAAAAATTAGGATAGGGTCTTGGAGTCTTGTAAGTCTTATAGGTAAGAGTGTGGAGTTAGTAGAGGCGCTTAAAAGAAGGAGAGTACAAATTGCTTGTATTCAAGAGACTAGGTGGAAAGGACAAACGGCGAAAAAACTAGGTGAAGGATACAAGTTGTGGTATGTAGGAAAAAGTAGCACTAGAAATGGAGTTGGTACAATTTCTGATAGTAAAATGAAGAAGATGGCAGTAAAAGTTGTATCAGAATAATGATAAGATAATCCAAGTGTTGTGGAACACTTGTTCCATCTTATTTATTGTTAAAGAACGTGCTCAGAGATAATTTAAATTTTAACATTCATTTTATTAAATGTACAGTTACATCAGCAATATGTTATTGTAATATTCAATTTCATTTATGTGTATAATCTTTTAAGTTCTTTACTCTCGATGAAGCCATTAAATAAATGGCGAAACATTGAGCTTTAGAAAAAACAAAGATTTTTATTTAATATAGACCACATACCCGATATTTCCAACATATTTATAAAATTGCTTTTTGGTCGAAATAATCAGGTTATATATATATATATATATATATATATATATATATATATATATAATATATATATATATATATATATATATATATTACATCTTAAGTATAAATATTAATAAATAAAATACATTTTCTTGGGGGCAAATACAAATTATCATCTTAATTAACAAATTTTAAGTAAAAATAATGGAAATATAATGGAATACTAAAGTATTATTTTTTAATTTAACAGTTTAAAAAAATAATAAATTCTGGTTCGGATTTTCCCACTGGATCTTATTTATGGTAATTATTTGACCAATTTTTAAGCATATATGAGAAAATACTATTTGGTGCCTAATTTTTAAGTACAAAGATTCTAGATATTTATTTATAAAATTATATGTTTATTTAACATAGTGAAAATATAACAATTTGTCTTCTTTTTACGATCGAATTCTTTAAGAATTCTTTTCTATTAAACTTCAATTTTTTCCTATTTCAATATAAAAAATAACCGTAGGTTTGTTATTAGTTTTTTTTCCATTTAGCTATTTATTTTATTGTTTAATAATATTAGGATGTTTTCATGACAAAATAAATATTCTAGGAGTATTAAAAAACGTCAAAAATCCTTACATAAAACCACTTCAAAACATTCTATATACACAAGAAACTCAAAGAATACATTCAAACATCGTCGAGGTGTATAAAAAATTGCACTGGTGCTCAGAGTTAGTTCGGGTTCTCTAAGAATTTTCGAAAAAGCGCGCGAGCAGCTGGCAGATGGCGCGCAATTCTGGTGTTCCACGATCGTGTAGACGGCTCGCCCGAGACTGAAACTTTCGGGACGCTAGATATATAGCGTCGCGATGCAAGGCGTCGCGGAACGTTCACCCTTCGAATCGGGCGCCACGGGGCTGCGTAAACTACCCCCGAGGTGGAGTCCACAACAAATTGCGTTACACGAAATCGGTAATTCCCATTTTCGACTGATGGTACACTCTTAAAATCAGTGGTTTTCGTGAACCGCACATATTTATAAACTTATTCAAGCAAGGAAAATACATCTTGTTCATTACCTACCATTTTCCATATGTTATGGTGAGCATTGGTAAACAAACTTTTTTACCGATCTGTTTCTGATACTGCTTCATATTTCTTTGTATATTCTACTACAAGAGCTCTATCTCTTTGTTTCCGTCTAATGATAAAATTACTCTCTTTTGTTTTGTTCTTTATAGTTCTGAATTCTGAAATTTAAGATTTTTTTCTTAGTAACCTATTAATAAATGTTACCCTGTGCAATACCCCTGTGGTTGTCTTTTCATGTTTTTAAGTCTATGCGCTATACGAAAAAATACTCTTAATCCAACTTTTTTCTTCTTTAGATGCAAATCCACTAATGGATGTTAGCGATCACATTTTCCATTAATTCTCTATTTCTTGCAATATGTATCAGAGATTGTATGTCGTTAATCCCTGTCCATTGCCTTATGTTTCGGAGCCAGGACATTTTCTTGCGTCCCATTCCTCTCTTGCCTTCAATTTTACCCTCGATTATAAGTTGGAGGAACTGGTATTTTTCATTTCGCATGATGTGACCTAGATACGCCGTTTTCCTTTTCTTGATGGTTTCGAAAAGTTGGCGTTCTTGGTTTATTCTTTTAAGGACATCTATATTTGTGATTTTCGCTGTCCATGGTATTTTTAGGATACGGCGATAGAGCCACATTTCAAAAGCTTCTAATCTGTTTATATCCCTAGTTTTGAGTGTCCAGCCCTCTACGCCATATAGCAGCACTGACCACACGTAGCACTTAGTAAACCTTAGTCTCAGTTGAAGATCGAACTCTGAACAAGTCAGTACCTTCTTGAATTTTACGAAAGCTTGTCGAGCTTGCTCAATGCGACATTTTACTTCCCTGTCCGATGCCCAGTCTTCAAAAAGCCACTATCCCAGATATTTAAATTTACTCACTCTTTCAATGGACTTAGTATTCAGTGTTATGGTGGAGTTTTCAAGTGCATCCAAGTTTCTGGAGATGATCATAAATTTGGTTTTTTTGGTATAAATCTCTAATCCCATTCGCTTACTGTATTCTCCGATTATAGTGACAAGTTGTTGAAGATCGACTATGTTGTCACAAATTAAGACACCATCATCAGCATATCGTATGTTGTTGATCAGTACTCCATTCACTTTGATTCCTATCTTTGCATCCTCCAGAGACTCTTGAAATATGGCTTCCGAATAAATGTTAAATAAAAGAGGGGAAAGCACACATCCCTGTCGAACGCCCCTTCTTATATGTATGGGTTTGGATATAGAATTGTCTATTTTTAACTGTGCCGTTTGATGCCAGTACAAGTTTTCAATGCATCTTATGTCTTTTTGGTCTATATCAACTTTCTTGAGGATCTGCATTAACTTGTGGTGTTGGACACGATCAAACGCTTTTTGGTAATCTAAAAAGCATAGGAACATATCCTTCTTCTGATCGTAACAATTTTGGACCAGCACCTGTGTTGCTACTATTGCTTCTCGTGTTCCTAAACCTTGCCTAAACCCGAACTGGGAGTCACTGATGTCCCATTCACATTTTTGGTATACTCTTTGATGTAGTATTTTTAAGAATATCTTTAGAGTGTGACTCATCAGGCTAATGAGTCTGTGATCCTCACATCTTTTAGCATTGACTTTCTTGGGCAGGGGAATAAAGGTAGAGCGTAACCACTGTTGAGGATAGCAGCCAGTTTCATAAATTAAGTTAAATATTTTGTGTAGTGCTGAAATTCCCCTTTCATCCAGTAATTTGAGTATTTCTGACGGGATTTCATCTGGTTCAGGTGCCTTATTGTTTTTTGAATTGAATATTGCCTTTTCTATCTCCTCTTTGGTGATTGAAGGGCCAGTCAGCTTACTGGATGGACTAAAGTAATAACACCAAGATTTGTCGACAGTAATTATTGACAAAAGAAAGCCATTACCGTTTTATCGATATTACGTGAGATGTTGTTGTTAAAGATAAACAAATTCGCAAAATTTTTTGGTCGTTTTGACAACGATATGTGTGAACAATGGGCTCTGGAGCAGTTGTAAACTGTTTCTGGGTACTTGAACAAACATAATTGTTAAATCTGGGACAATAATAATTTAAATCGAACTATTCCGATCCATATATTTTTGAGAACGTCATTGGCTATGCCATCACCGTCAACGGCGAGTGCCCTAGGTCCATAATTATCAAGTGTTTTGTCCTAAATTCTTTGCTTGGCCGCCTTAATTAACATCCACTACTTAAAATAAGAATTGTTCGGCAACTACAGCTGATATTGTCAATTCTATTTTCACAGCAGTAAGAATAACGGCAGATTGTTGATTATCCCAGTTGCTCAAGCTTACATTCAGTATTGTGATTTTGTTCATTTTATTTAAATTTCGAATAGGAAGCAAAAATTTCACACGTAATTTTTAAAAGTGTACGTCAACAATTTAATCCCAATTTCGATTGATAGCTTTTAGAAAAAATCAGGAAAGCATTTTGTTGTTTTGATTTGGAACGAAATTAATAAAGGGATTAGAAAGAGAAACGGTTAATTGGGAAAATAGGGATCCTGTTGGTTTTGATGATACGCAGTTAATTCAGAAAGAGTGAACGAAAAACTTTGATAAGTATTTTAAAGCATACGCCTATAAGGTTCAAAAGAGTAGGTTACAAAAAATTAATTAAGAAGGATTTTTTTATGGCAAAGTACCCAGACAATACCTATTATTCTCTCTACTACTGGAGTCATTCCAACGAACCTCCTAGAAAACATAAAAAAGCTAGGTCTGAATGAACATCTCTACAAGACCATGCAGAAAGCTATACTACTGTCAACGTCCAGATGTGTACGAAAATTTTTGGGAGATACTCCAGCATACCAAGTCACCTAGGGCTCGATAACACGAAAAGAGTCCCACCAGAGCTCAATCCTTTTGATACCGTAGGTATCTGGGATGAGTGAATCTTCCCCCTAGAGGGAGTGTGAGCCGTATGGCTAAATCTGGATAATACTAATGATTACAAAACGTGTCTTATACATTTAAGAAAAAAATATGGTTCAAATAAAAGTAGACCTAAAAATTTTTTTCAATTTGCGAATTTCAAAATTAAAATACGTAAACAATTGAACGAGAGAATTGCAAAAAAACCCCTATTTACGCAGTAATGTATAAATAATAAAAATATTTTTTTTAATATTGACATGAAACTACTTGAAATTCTGTTAATTCATATTTTATTGAAGTGAGCTAAATCGCAGCTAAAACGACCAAATAGTTTGTGAGTTATTCAATTTGTTCATCTCGGAGAATGATCATTTTAACTCTTTCTGTTAAAAATCATATGTTACGGAACCTTAGGAACTATTACCTAAACTCATATCAATTATGTTTATTCGCTGAGAATCAGACACTTTTGCCATCAGTCCCAAATTGATAAATATGCTTGTAACACAAACGTAAAAATATGATTATATTAGGTGAAAAATATGATTTATTATCTAGGTGAGTTACTATCTAAGGTAAAAAAACGCCTGCCCTAACAGCATAAATTAAGATAAAATCTTAAAGAGGTGGCACGTGTGAGATATTATCACACATAAAACGTTAAGGGTATTGAGACGTGGAGAGTGAAGATAGGGATGAAGGCGCATTTTTCAAAGGATATAACACATAAAATATCTCCCTTTACAGGTCTGCTGACCTATATTAACTTATTAAATGCTTTTTAGAGAGTATATCTTTATCACGAGGTGATAATCGTTTATATAACGTGAATTAGTGGTGGTTTAGAAGCTGAAATGGGTCTATATTTTTTTATAAATGTTCTGCAGCAATTTGAAGTATTATACAGGATGTTTCTAGATCATAAAACTCAATAAACGAGGAAGAACTAGAAGAAGAAATAAACATTAAAGTATAAAAAAGCTCCTGGAGTGGATATAATAACAACAGAAATTATAAAAAACATAGGGGAAAATGGAAAACAAATATAACTAAAAATAATAAATAAAACATGGAAAAATGAAGACATTCAAGATAAAAACTATGGAGAATACTAAGAGAAAAAGGAATGAACGAAAAAGTTATTAAGAATGATAATACTTCCTTAGTTGTTATGACAATATTTCGTTGTAGTGGAATAATTAACCCCTCAGTTGCATAATGTATGTTTGTGGAATTATAAACAGAGATCCAGTTTTCGCCTCTTAAATTTAGTTTTAACTGTATGTTATCTGTATGAAGAATTGATTTTTTCTATTAATGCAATGGAACCATGTTCAGTTATTTTGTAGTTAAAAATATAAAGGCTAAGTTTTTGTTTATTTTTTTGTGAATTTTTAATAAAGAAATGATCAAGGCATGTTTTACTTTAAAGTCTTGTGATTTGGATTATATATGATACACATCCGTGCATGTTAAGTAAGTTTTTATACTATACACCGATAACTAGTCATCATCAACAAATATGTCGATTTTAATATCTTGTGCAAAAATATTAATGTCCGACCTGTTTGTATGGCGTAAATAATTGTTAAAATTTACTTTTAAAAATTACTTTTTTTTGTTTATTTTAGTATTGTTTTTTTGTCAATAAATAGACTTTCTTTGGTCTTTTTTATCCCATTTAGGCGTGTTCATATGCACTTTATGAACCTAACCTAACATGTTTATTTACAATTTCCTGTACGGAAAGTAGAGTTAGAATATTAAAAAACTTTGCTAGTAACATAGTGGTGTTTTTTGTTACTATGTGCAAAAAAAGTTTTTTTTAAGGTTTGAAATGTACGGTAGCTTTGAACTTAACACGCAAAGGTATACCCAAGGTTAATCAAAAAACCCAATGTAACTACATTTAAAAGAAGGTAATTCTTTGAATTGTCGGCAATAACTAAATTTTTGATTTTTAGAAAGTTTAAAAGTGAGGTTCTGTTTTAGCCAGAACGCAAGCGCTGACAAATTCAGTAGTTCTTATGAATCTTTATGTCGTTAAGGTTCATTGGTAAAAAAAGAATGAAATTAAACCCCAGTATAGGGAAATATTATTTTGATTTTCTTTATTTAATTATATTCTATTGACAAGGGTAGATGAACTATTAGATACTTTTAATGGTTATGACCCCTACATCCAGTTCACTATAGAGAGGGAAGATGGTAATTGGTCCGTCCCCTTTCTCGACATAAGGATGATCAGGGAAAACAACAACATCAAAATAGATTGGTATTAAAAACCCACCCATTCTGGATTCTAGATACCTTAACTACCACTCATACCATAATAATTCTACCAAAGTCAACTTAATCAAACAGATGAAAAATAGAGTAATAAAACTATCAGATTTTTCATTTCATACAAAAAACCTACAAATCCTACAGAAACTTTTTATTTCAAACGCTTATCCAACACCATTAGTGAATAAAATTTTGTTTAATACTATCCATAACGAAGATATTTCACCTTCCTTCGCGACTAACAATGCTGATTATGATGTCTTAAGTGGGAACCCAGTCTCGGATACTCCTATCAACAAATATTTTTCATTACCATATTTCAGAGATATCACTCCGGGGTTAACAAGAATTCTGAAAAGTGTTGAAAATAGCTTATATATATATATATATATATATATATATATATATATATATATATATATATATATATATATATATATATATATATATATATATATATACAGGATATAATAAAAAATTATCGAAAGAGTCAGAAGAGTATCAGATCATACTTTATATTTACTTGCTCGACATGAAAGAAATTTATTGTTTTAACATGTAATATATATATACATATATATATATATATATATATATATATATATATATACATTTATATATATATATATATATATATATATATATATATATATATATATAAAATAAAGTTTTATTTTGAGGTTGCAGTCATTAATAGGGCAGGAAAGTAAAACTCTTTGTTCTTTATTCAAGCTTTCGCAAAATTTATTTGCTTCTTCAGGATATGCTAAAATATGGTATCAGTAAATACAACGAAATTAGAACTAAATAGCATTGTATAAAACTAGTAAAAAAACTTACAACATGAGGTTAATCCATTAAATTTTCAAATTTGCAAAACATTAAAACTTAACTTATTTTAAAAATTATACAGTTATGTAAGTACAATATTCCAATTTAATTTAATTTTGTAAAAATTCATTTTGACATTGATTGTTTGATTTATGTCAGAAAGACACTCGTTTCTGTTTATTATATTTTTTGTTGTTGATAACTAGCTCTTGATTGTTATTATGGTTACGTACAAAGTGGCGCCAAATATGAATATTTAAATTTTTTGAAATTCTAATATTTATAGTCAGAAAATCTAATATTGGAAAATTATAGTATTAATTTTCGTAAGACAGAATGTAATTATAGATATTGCTTAGTTTATCAATATCAGTTTTTTTATTAACGCATTGATATTTATTTATGCATACCATAATAACAATCAAGAGCTAGTTATCAACAACAAAAAATATAATAAACAGAAACGAGTGTCTTTCTGACATAAATCAAACAATCAATGTCAAAATGAATTTTTACAAAATTAAATTAAATTGGAATATTGTACTTACATAACTGTATAATTTTTAAAATAAGTTAAGTTTTAATGTTTTGCAAATTTGAAAATTTAATGGATTAACCTCATGTTGTAAGTTTTTTTACTAGTTTTATACAATGCTATTTAGTTCTAATTTCGTTGTATTTACTGATACCATATTTTAGCATATCCTGAAGAAGCAAATAAATTTTGCGAAAGCTTGAATAAAGAACAAAGAGTTTTACTTTCCTGCCCTATTAATGACTGCAACCTCAAAATAAAACTTTATTTTACATAACGTGTCAGTCAATAATACCTAACTACTTTATATATATATATATATATATATATATATATATATATATATATATATATAATACTAAAACAGAAAGACGGTATTAAATTTAATTTTAATGCAGGGCATCCGTCAGCTGCTTATATGTATTTCAACCTCATTAGGTATCATCAGAGCGACATATGCAGATCAGTTTCGCTAAGTGGGAAATTCGCTTAGGATTTCTGGTGTTGTTAATACTATTATATTAATACTATTATATATAACACTTATAACACTTATAACACCAAAGACAATAATCGCAACTACTATATGAAATGAAATACATAGGACCAGAATTGAATATATACTCAATTAACGAGAAAATAAAACAACCCAGAATAAAATGGAAACATAAAAATAATGGATGCTAATGGATGATTTCATACCGCGACTAGTCGTTTCCAACAACGCCTATCTTAAATATCATAAAATCAAAATCCAGATCTCGACTGAAAGACAAACGTTCTAACGATTCCTTAACAATGAAATATTATATTTTCCTAGTTGTTATAAAGCATTCATTAATAAAATTTCAATTTGCAACATAATATTTCATTAATGCAGTTCCAAATATCATATTGCCTTTTAGACTTTGTATTATATTTTATTTTAGTTAAAATTCTATACTCTAATTAGAAGACTAAATAACAGTCTATTTTTTAAATATTTTTTACATAACATATTATACTTACATAATAATTACCCCGAAAAAATTAATATGGCACGCAACGTGAACGTTTCTATAAAATAATGTGACCTAAAGTGATAAAAGGTCGCGAAACCTTGTTCCAGTCCATGAACTTGAAAACATTTTTCAACGCGGGAGTAAATGGTTTGTGTGAGGTTGTATACCCTGGTCGTATTAGAGATCTTAATATAATCGATTGAGTTTGTAAGTCTCGGTATAGATGAATTTTCATAGAAAGATTTTGTTATATGGTGGTTAATATTCTATGAATTTTAGAGCTATGCTTTAGTAATATAATAATGAATAGAATAGAATAGAATTTATTTAATCAATATACAAAAAAGTTTTGTTTTTGATAAGTCAAAGGAATAGTAACAATATGTACATATAAAATTTTTGACGAATTTAAATATTACAAACATGTATATCTTTAATATTAACAATTAAAAAAAATAACAAACACACTTCTTAATGGAATTATAAAAAACGTGAAATATAATTATAATAGGCAACTACCCTGACCAAAGTAATACTATTGCCTAAAAGCTGTACTTAGGTACTCCATTTTTGAATAGAAAGAATGTTTAAAAAAGTGTGATTTGATTTTAAGCTCAAACAATGTAGAGACTTTTTACTTCATCTGGCAAAAAGTTATACAAACTAACATCAGTCGAATTTTTTATGCTCTTTGTCAACCTAAAACTTTGTGCTCTAATAGCATCTCTAGATCTTGTATCGTAATCATGGACGTTGGAGTTTATGTTAAACTTACCTTTGTTGGCATGAATTTCAATCAGCGTCTCATATATATAGAGTGAAGGTAGTGGCATAATACCCAAATCCAGAAATAAAGTTTACAGTGTTCCCTATACTCTGCTCTTGCAAGTATCCTCACTACTCTTTTTTGTGGTTTAAAAATTCGATCTGCGTGAGAAGAATTACCCCAAACAGTTATTCCGTACTGTAAATGGCTATGAAATAGTGCAAAGTAGCACATTCTAAGGGTATTTTTAGAAATTAATGTTCTGAAGCTTCGGAAATCGTTCTCAAAATACAAACATTAGTGTTTGTATTTTGAGAACGATTTCCAAAGTGGAAATTGAAACGTCAATAAACGTATTTTAACCTTTAATTGTGGCTTATTCCCATTTAAATAGTAATTTATTTTTAGGAATCATATAAACTAAGTTGCATATTAAAAATATACTTGTAGCAAGTCTAAAACTTAAGTAATATATATGAGCACTCCAATCCAAATTATCATCTAGAAAGATTCCTCATAGTTTAACACTAGTTCTTGAGATATACTTTCAATCAGAACTAAAAATCAAATTCTGATTTTTCTCTTCATTTAGCTTTAGCCCATTATGTGCAAACCAGTTTTTTGCTTTCTGGGTATCACTATCTATTTTAATTTTTAAATTATTATCATTAATATCAGTATTTACGAGAGTTGTATCATCTGCGAAGCAAACACATTTTATAGGAAAAGCTTAGTGAAATAAATCGTTCAGATAAATAAGAAATAAAATGGGTCCTAATATCGAACCTTGGGGTACACGATATTCGACAGTGTTAAACTCAAAATAGCTGTTATTAAGAAAAACTGCCTGTTTTCTATTTGTTAGGTATGATCTAAATAGATTAAGAGTGTTTCCCCTAATACCGTATGTATGCATTTTTTTCCATCAGTAATTCATACGAAACACAGTCAAAAGCTTTGGACAAGTCACACAATGTCAAAGACACAAAATGACCTTCCTCCAAGCCATCAACTATATCTCTCACAATTTTCTGTATAGCTAGTGCTACACTTTTTTCTAAAGCCATATTGATTACAGTAAAGTATTTTGTGTTTCTAGATATTCTACCAAACGAACATTTAGAATACTCTCAAAAATTTTGCCAAAAATGGAAATGATTGAGATGGGACGATAATTTCCAATTTCATCTAAAGCTCCCTTTTTGAACACTGGTGTCACTTTTGTTATTTTTAAAACATCTGGGAAAATCCCTTCAGTAAGACAATTATTATAAAGTAAAATTAATTTGTCAATATTATATCGATTGTTTCCACAATTATGTTTAAGAAATAAAAATCCGTGTAGTGTGAATTTTTTAATCTATGCAAAACATTCCTGATTTCAGTATCACTAACAGGTAATAAAAATAAAGAGTCGCAAGGAGAGTGTACATCTTTTAAAAAATCTATGGCTACATTTTCATTTGTCGAATTAAAAGAACTTCTAATATGTTTAGCCACTGAAGTAAAGTAATTATTGAAATCGTTTGATGTAATCGCGCTTGGACAGACTTTTTTATTTTAAAATTTATTTCTGTTATAATTGATAACTTTCCAACTATCACGAGATATATTTTCTGAATTGGAAAAGAAATTCTCATTAGCCAGTATTTTCTTTAATGATATTGTTGATTTATAGTGCTTCTTAAATTTGTTATACTCACTATATTCCTTTGTAACATCAGAAATTATCTTGAGTGTGGAAAGATTTTCTCGCATTTCTATTAGTTCATCATCAAACCAGGAAATTGAAGCTTTACTATGAGTTCGTGATTTTTTTAATGGAAAATTAATATCAGTTAACTTTTTATATATTTCGATAATAAATTGAGCTAATTCTGTTGCTGTTTTGAGAGGAACAACTGAAGCCCAGTCAACGTTGTTTAACGACTGTTTTAACATTACGATGCCATTACTTGTTATATGTCTTCTGTATGTATTAGCACTATGATTTTTTTCAGATTTTACTTCTGAGTAGAGACTAACTAAATATTAAGACTTTTTAAAAAAATCTAAAACACCTAGACTTTTAAATGGAATTTTAATTTAAACACAGACAGCAAATAGGTTAAATTTACACTGGGTAATTGCAAATCAGGGATCTCAGTAATTGTATACTGAGATTCTTTCCAAATAAGTATGAGAAACTTTCCAAATGTATATATATATATATATATATATATATATATATATATATATATATAAGAATATATTGAATATACATATATATATATATATATATATATATATATATATATATATATATATATATACTTCAACTTATATGAATTAACGTATATATTATCACCTTCGATATTTTTGGCTTAAATTGTATGTAAAACGGTAAAAATATTAAAAAAAAAGCATTAACCCATCTTTTACTATTGGTGGGTTAACATAAGTTTTGAGAAATGTTTGTATTTTGAGAACGATTTCCGAAGTGGAAATTGAAACGTCAATAACTTTACTTTAACCTTTAATTGTGGCTTATTCCCATTTAAATTATAAAAACTTTAGATTGAATGCAGAGTTTCGACAAAAATCCACATACATCCTTACGCAAAACTACACAAATACATATGATGTAGGTCATTCTTCGGACTCTGTGGGAATGTAAATCGGGCAAATTTAAAATATTGAAGTAAGGTAAATCCACAGTGGATTCTTGAAAACAATACTCAAAGACCACCAGAACTGAATTTATGATCGGAAATAGTAAGTACTCAGTTAATTGGGTCCTTTTTTATAAAAGGAAATTTAAATAATTATGAACTGCTATTTAGTAATGAAATTGTATGTGCCCTGAAAAATAAGTTTGGAGCCAATTTTAATGAGATGCGGTTTGAATAAAGCTCTAGCTTATTTTGGTGTAACTGTTCGGCGTTCTTTAGATCAGGCATTTTCCGGATCTTTTCTCGTTCACTCGTTTGTATCCTAAAGATTATTTTTATTTGGCATACTTTAAAAGTAAAATTTATAAAACTCAACCAGCAAGTGTTGCAAAGCTAAGGCAAATAATTATCGAAGAATCCATATTAAATTCTTGAAAAACATGAAGAAATGTATTGGATGCATTCTAGCATCGGTTAGGATACTCTAAGCTGGTTTTTGAGTTTTAAAGTGCAAAAACCATCATCAGCAAGTGCAAGAGCACTTACTGATAATGCGCTGACCAATAGGGTTAACTTGGTATGTATATCGAGATACACAGACATGGAGGGATACGAACGGGCTGACGCCCTGGCAATACAGGGACTCAAACCTGTGATTAGAGGGCCCTTTAGTCCTAGTCAGGTCTGTGTCTGAAGGGCTCACAATTGGGCCCTGCTCCAATCTACAATAACCCTAACCATAACCATACGTTCAATAATATCAAAGATGCTGTGTAGTGCAATTTTGGGAGTCGCCTAGTTTGTTTTTGCTATCTTAATACCTATATTTGCTATATCCTATGTCGCAAATTAAGATTCGATCATTTGTTTATTTTGTACTCAACCAGAGGCATTCTTTAAGACAATAAATCAAAACTTGTCTTATAGTAAATTTATTTTTATGCATAGTGACCTATGATATCTGGTTTGTAACTCTACACTGTTTGTATAGTTGTTTATTTTATTTTCAGACAGAGGCCTTCTTAAAGTTAATAAATCAAAATTTTTTGACTTTAGTAGGTTTTTAGTAGATTTATTTTCATCCGTAGTGCCTATATATGGTATGTAATTATATGTTTATTAATAACCAAGATACTGTGCAGTGTCTTTTTGGTAATCGCCTTGTTTGTTTTTATCTTAATATCATTTTATCCCCTCCTCTTTCATTTAATGTACCACATGCTGCAATAGGACCTATAACAACGGAGATCTAACGTAATGCCTCTTTGGAATTGCCGGTACGTTTGTTTTTTCCTCAATTGTACTAGCTACCTTTTTCTCTTTCCGACAAGACCTTACATGTCACGATCCGTAGAACAGTTCTCGAGCTGTGCCACTTTGCGAACAATTTGCGTATTTAATGATTTGTGTCTCATCAAAAAAGTGTTCAACATCGCTTAAGAAGTTTTTACTTAAAAATAGCCATCTTCTAATAAAAAACTCCCTCCTCCGTTTACATATTACGCAACCACAAACACACAACACAACAATTATCATCCTCCAGGTCATAGTCTGGATTATTTCAGATCTGATATTCAAAAAACTTACACATCAAGTGACGTTCAAAACAATCATACGACATACAACACACAAATTCCTAACTACCCACAACAAAGACACAACACACATTAAAATACACATCAAAACTCATCATTCATAGTCACTCCATAAACCGCAGAGTATTACAACCAACTACAAATTTTCTTAGACCCCTTAAACTTAGGCAACTCTTTAAAATATGACATCAAACAAATAACACACTACATAAACAACTTTATGTAACAAAACCCTTAAAGGATCTCAACTTAGAACTCATACAAATAAAGTAGTCGAGTTATTAATAGTCGATTATTAATCTCCTGTTAAAGGAGATTAATAACCAGTCGGTATGCTTACGCTCATCCCAGTTGTTCCGAGTGTCCATTAATATAGACGGACGCCCGATTTAAACAACTAAGGAACTCAAGGAACTGAGGAAGTAGTGGTGAGTATACGGAACTATTACGATTACTAGAACGGAGAGTCCCTTGTATCACTTAATGCAACACACTCATACGATACAAAATACACAATAAACCACATCTCTAACCAAATTCTTCAGTCAAACCCCACTAATCCTAATCGTTCCGCATATGTTTGAAGACGAAAAGAATTTCTTTGCAGTCTACGTGAACAAGTTGAATAAGATAGCCTACCTTTATACAACGAACCCCATTAATACCAAACCTCTGCAGAACAAACTTAAAGTTTTACCTGGAGCCAAATACCTAACCATCACAAACAAATCCAACCAAAAAACACCCATCCCACTCCGCCGACCAGTCCCAGAAAACATTACGTAAACAAATCTAAACGCACGCATTCCTTAATAATTCCGCAATCAACACAGATTCAACAGATTATTTATTTAAATCTTAAAATCTACCCATTTATCGAAATTTAAGTCACTTACAGTCTACTCCCCTTACAAATCCGCCACACTTACAACCAAATCCAAAATCAATACATCACCCCTTATACCTTATATTCCATATTACAGTACATTAACATTACAGTTACACACAATACACAACATTGAACCTTTACCCCCACCCTTAAAATCAAAAAACACAAAACGAAACACATACAACTCAATCTACACAACAATCAACTCAAACAACCGATCAAATCCATCTTCTACAACTATCACACACAGCAACAAAAAAACACAAGACAACAAAGCAAATACCTTATAGAACACATCCCACCAACCGATTGCCAACAAAACACTTCTCAACAATATTTTAAAATCAAACGAACTTCTTCCCAATAACATAGCCCACTTAAAAGTCTATTCATTAGACGTAACAGCATCCCTCAACACATAACCCTAAACCTTAACCCCTAAATATCCACGAATTCTAGAAAAAACTAAGAAGCAATATCGTGATAATCACTATTGGCCCTATATATTTTAATAACACTCCACCAAAGTCACAACCAAAATCCAATCAAGCCTCCATCTCGTCACGACAGGCGGTAACAAAAATTTTTCACAAAAAAACATTGAAGACCATTAGTCACAAGGCCACTTCCCTAACATTTAAATTGTCAGAATAATTGTCCGCTAAAATAACATCCCTATACACTTTGTCCAAGTTTTTGAGAACTCTGAACTCGAGAACTTCTGAGAACAGAAATTCTCAGAAGCACTGAAACACTGAAGATTATTCGTTGTGAAATCCCTGGATCAAATAACGTCATCCCCCTGCGCTTAAAATATTGTTTTAGATGCTGCCAAAGCGAACGTCACAACACAGAATACCAACAAAAAGCCACTATTTCTCCAAACTGCGGACAAAATCTCAAATATAAATGGCAGATGCACCATCCGGATTAAACTGTTGCGGCACATACTCGGTATTGTCACACAAATGTCCCGCCAGAAAAAGTGCTCCCACAACATAGAAACACACACATACAGTCACTACCCTAAACAAATTTCATCATACGAACTGACTTCCGACATAAAATCGATAATTAATCTCATTCCTATGATCTTTTTCTACGTCTTACTTGAAAAACCTCCTACCAATATATCTAACGAGATATGTACGGACACGAAATCGTAGTGCCAACCTTCAACTTTTCTATAAATCAAAGATTTATACAAACCAGATTTTAATCCTGTTATATCCCACCTATGCTCTAGCTCCTAGAATGCACCCACTAGCCATCGACACAACTACATAACTCCTTCATAGTCGATTTTATTTACAGAAGGACATGGAAAGATTGGTTTTCTGTGGTTTCGCAAACTCATTGCACAACGTTAAGCTCCATCAAACTCCCACCTCGACTCCGACATCGGTCTTAAGTCATTAACAGAAAATCGTCCCAAACATACAGAAAAACTCCAAGAAGAGGAATTCTTGGAGCAAGTAGCCTAAAACAAGGCTTTACCATCCTTATCCTTCTTCTTCGTCTTATTTAGCTTTTTTTATTTCCAGGGGTCTCTGTTCCTTACTCTTCGTCGCCACTTATTTCTGTCTACCGGTTCTTCTTCACCTAAATCTTTCTTTCTCAAGTCCTCTTCCACACAGTCCTTCCATATTCTCCTCGATTTTCCTCTACATCTCCTTCCATCAACTTTTAGCAGCTCTATCTTTCATCCCACATAGTTTTCATCTCTACGTCTGACATGACCACAGCCTTTTTTCTGGAGTATTTTTTAAAACTGTAGTCACCTCGGCTCTTTCCCCAATTAAGTGTTTTCTAATCCTGTCGTTTCTAGTCTTACTCAACATCCTCCGTAATATTTTTATTTCAGCTACCTCCATCTTATTTTCCTGAATCTTTTAAACCTACACCAACGTATGTCTTACCACGCTCTTTGATATCTTTCCTTTCAGCTCTTCCCCAATTTTTATATCACAAAGTACCTCGCTCATTCGCTTCCAGTTAAACCAACCAGCCCGTAGTTCTCCCTCTTCAATAGCCCTTCTTAAACACCCCAACTTCCCCTTAACATTTTTTTGCTCTCGTCTACTAACACGATATCATCAGCAAAGTGCATTCACCAAGCTGCTCTTTGCCCTACTTTTTCTGTCAGTACATACATAACAACATTAAACAGGTATGACTTAGTAATGAGCCTTAATGCAAACCAACCGTGAATGGTAAGATTTCGGTCGTCAATTCGCACAAGTCCTTACTTTGGTGTATGCTCCCTCATACATTTCCTTCACGAGCCCTATGTACTTCTCGGGAACCCATTTCTCTGCCATACATCTCCATAGACCTTGTCTAAGAACTGTATCGTACGCCTTCCCAAGATCTATAAATACCAAATATAGCTCTCTTTTCTTCTCACTATTTCTCTATCAACTGTTTTAAAGCAAACAAGGCATCCGTTGTCCTCCTTCCTGGCACAAACCCAAACTGCTCTTCTCCTATGGATGTCCCTCTCCTTAACCTTTACTTTACAGTGTTCTTTTAGATTTTTATTGTATGCGACATTAACTTTATCCTTCTATAGTTCTGACAGTCCTAAATGTTTCCTTTATCTTTTTACAATGATATCATCACACCCTCTCTCCATGCATTTGACATCTTTTTTTCTTCATATATCCTAATCATCATTTGCTACAAAATATCAACCCCTTCCTCTCCAAGAGCCTTTTAAACTGCCTTACCATTTTTCAACCTATTTAACCACTCAACAACTTTGTGTCTCACTATCCCTGGTAATATATTCACATTTGGGAACCCACATCCTTCGTCTATTCTCTATTTTTCTTCATTTAGCAACATTCTAAAGTACTCATTTGCTTTATTTCAATATCGTTAATGTGTTAATCGGTTCTTAACACTCTTCCATCTGCACTTTTAATCTGCCTCACGAGGGTCAAGTCCTTTGATGACTGGTCCCTTGTTTTAGCAATTCCCTCGTGTTTCTCAAACTCTTCATACAGCTGTGCAGACTATCTTTTCATAGTAGTAACTATAGCGCGCTTTGCTACCTGTATATATCCTTATCTTCCTTTCTTTTAGATCTGCCATACCCCTTTCTAGCTTCTTTCTTCTCTCTAATCTTCTATTACACTATTCACCACCAAGTTTATTTGTCTCTAGGAGGACCTTCACCAGATGTTTAATCTAGTATTTCCTCTTCCTCTCGCACCACAACTTTACCGTTCGCATCTTACCAGTCATTTACTTTTTTCCTCAATCTCTTCCAGCACTCTACTCTTATCTTTTAACTTCCACCACTTCACTTTCTGGTATCCTACTTGCTTTAATGTCCGCCTTAACTTTATCTCCGCATTTACTATCAACAGTCGATGTTGACTAGTTACATACTCATTCTTATGTCTTTACAGTTGGTAACGTCTTTTATCTGACTTCCTCTACAGAGAACAAAATCTATCTCACTTTCCCTCCCCGGCCACTATAGGTAACATATTGGTCTTCAGTCTTCAAAAAGAACGTGATAAAGAACGTTATTGACAGCCAAATCCCATGCCACTGCAAAGTCAATCACACTATTTCGTTTATCATTTGTTATTCCCATCACAAAACCTTCATGAACCATTTCTATTCCCGCTCCTTCTCTGCATATATGTCCATTCTAATCACCTCCATTACCCATATCCTTCACATAGAAAAATCCAATATCGAACCAGAACAAACCGGTACAAATCCAGCATGCAAATCAGGAATATATACAGCGCACCTTCCAGGAGCCCCTCAGTTAGTGGCCATTCGCTGGCAGGTAAGGAATTCCAGTGGAGATTTTTCTAGAAATTTTTTTCAGGTGAGTTTTTAAAAATGTTAATATTATTATAGTTTATAGGTCAGTTTGTGTAATAAACTAAATATTGAGAAGAAAGTTAGTTGGATTAGTGTAATGTAATATAAATAATATATTATAAATAAACTGTTTTATTTTCTTCTTCTTCTCAGATTGTTTTGTGTTTTATACGAAAAGCCTAGGTATTTAAAACTTGGTACGTACGTTTCTATTGGTATAAGCATATTGGAACTCTAGTAAATTTGGCGTCAATTTCTTCTCAAAGTCTGTTTGTTAATTTTGGTTTAACATGGTTTTTTTTTCTTCTTAATTTTCTAAGGCCTATTAATTTTGTTAAAAGCAAACTTCTGGGGTTCTAAAACTTGGCACATAAGTTTTCCATGGTGTAATAATGATCTTTTGATTTTGCGATCGACTTGTCTTCTTTTCCTTTTCCTTCATTCTTTTACGTATTTTTAAATCTTTCTTAAAACTTATCATGTAGGTTCTATTTGGTGTAAGAACCCTATTAAGTTTGGTATCGTCATGTCTTCTTCTTTTTCATTCTCACTCGTATTTTTACACATTTTTTTTTTCAAAGAATATTTTCTAATCATAAAACTTTATAGATAGGTTACATTTATTGTAGGATGAGGGTCTATATTGAATGCGGAGTTAACACTTGTACAGTACTTGCAAAACCTGTTCAGCAACGGAAAAAATTATTTCACAGTTTAGTTAAAAAGGACCAATGAACATGAATAATAAAGACATAGCTGAAAAACAACTGCAAAAAAACCTGCATAATCTTAGTAAATATGTATTTGCGGTTGCCTAGCATATTTTTAATAAATTTTATAAATTATTTTTGAACAAGTTTTGCTATTAATTCTTTTTTATTTTTTAAAAATATATACTTATTCATTCACCAGTTTTATTAACTTGTCTCAGCTATTATTAGTTGGCTACACCGTACTGATGACGACCAATGAGTCAGAAATACGTATTTACAAAAGATTTCTATTATTGTCCATCTTTCTATTGCATATCCTTCTTTTTATGGATTATTTCCGGTTAATATATTCCCTATAATAAGGTTTAACTTATTTTCCTGCCTAAAACTTTGCCCTATAGATACTCACAGACAGCTGGTAAATGGTAATCTAGCAAAACGTTTTAGTGATAAGATCAACAAATTTTGAGTAAATTATATCCTCTATATAACTGAGTTTTCTATAAACCTGAATTTCTTTTCGTGTTTGTTAATATTTCAGCTCTACTTTTAACTTAAATCTTTGATGTATATCTTTGGTAGTATTTGTTGCACCATCAGGTTGTCACGTTGGACACAATACATGGAAAAGTTTTGTGTTTTATTATGTTTGATAACTGAAAATTTATACCTTATTTAAGGCACTTTTATTTTATTTCAGCATTAATAATATTAAATAAAACAAGTTTCAATTTGTTCTTCTTCCTAGATTAAAACCCTGACCCTATAGATGTTCACATACAGCTGGTAAATGGTATTCTAGAAAAAATCCTCAGTTATAATCTCATTCAATTTATTTATTTTTACTTATTTATTTATAGTTTATTTGTTATCACTTTGGTTGTTAATTTTACTGTTGTGTTTAATAAATTAATTTCTTTGAAATTTTCCTGGTCCGATTTGCCGCCCTTTTTGAAGAGAGGTATTAGGATGCTTAATCTCCATTCTTGGAAAATTCTGTTTTGTTCTATTTTTTTTTGGAATAGTTTTAATACTTATTTGGTCAGATCTGGTCCTCCGTATTTTAGAAGTTTGTTCGGTATTATGTCCTCTCCTGGTGATTTTCTATATTTTTGTTTTGTTGTGTTTGAAAATTAGAAATTATTATGATGAAATATTTGGTGGTTTAATTGAAGTGGTCTTAGAACTAGTTCATAACAATATTGTTGCTTGTTTCTAAAACATACTTTTCTGATTTTGTATAAACCTATTTTAGGCATTTTCTTATTATTTTGTCATTAATATAATTAATTAAAACAAGTTTTAATTTGTCCTTCTTCCTAAATTAAAAATCTGGCCCTATAGATGCTTACAGACAGCTGGTAAATGGTATTCTAGAAAAAACCTTCAGTTAGTAGCCAGTCGCCGGCGCTCGGTCCACAGCGACAATCGACGCCTAAATGTTTTAATAGAAACCTAAGACTGGTAAACACTGAATCTTTCTTTTGGAATATCAGTTATCTCGGCTCTTTGTGTAGTGTCTTTTTCAGTTTCGAGAAAAATAAAATCTTCTATCCCAAGATAAACTTAAAAATATTACATGGAAATTAAACGGTTTTGTGTTTTGCACTTCTTCTCTTTTTTTTTCTTTTCATATAGACATGACCCTGTCTGTTTTTGAATGTGCCTCCAGTAAGTTGTTATTCTATCGTTTTTGTGGTCTCTCTAGTGCTCGTCTTCCTATTGGGGACCGTCTCTTGCCTTCTTTACTACTCTATTTGTTGTCATTCGGCTTGTATAATCGTTTCATACTACTCTTTTATTTCTTACCTAGTTATGCTTGAATATTAGAAATTATTATGATGAATTATTAGGTGGTTTAATTGAAGTGGTGTTAGAACTAGTGCATAACGATAGTGTTTCTTGTTTCTCAAAAAACCTCTCTGATTTTGTATAAACTTATTTTAGGCATTTTATTATTATTTTGTCATTAATATAATTAATTAAAACAAGTTTTAATTTGTCCTTCTTCCTAAATTAAAAATTTGGCCCTATAGATGCTTACAGACAGCTGGTAAATGGTATTCTAGAAAAAAACCTCAGTTAGTAGCCAGTCGCCGGCGCTCGGTCCACAGCGACATTCGACGCCTAAATGTTTCAATAGAAACCTAAGACTGGTAAACACTGAATCTTTCTTTTGGAATATCAGTTATCTCGGCTCTTTGTGTAGTGTCTTTTTCAGTTTCGAGAAAAATAAAATCTTCTATCCCAAGATAAACTTAAAAATATTACATGGAAATTAAACGGTTTTGTGTTTTGCACTTCTTCTCTTTTTTTTTTCTTTTCATATAGACATGACCCTGTCTGTTTTTCAATGTGCCTCCAGTAAGTTGTTATTTTATCGTTTTTGTGGTCTCTCTAGTGCTCGTCTTCCTATTGGGGACCGACTCTTGCCTTCTTTACTACTCTATTTGTTGTCATTCGGCTTATATAATCGTTTCATACTACTCTTTTATTTCTTACCTAGTTATGCTTGAATATTAGAAATTATTATGATGAAGTATTAGGTGGTTTAATTGAAGTGGTGTTAGAACTAGTGCATAACGATATTGTTTCTTGTTTCTCAAAAAACCTCTCTGATTTTGTATAAACTTATTTTAGGCATTTTCTTATTATTTTGTCATTAATATAATTAATTAAAACAAGTTTTAATTTGTCCTTCTTCCTAAATTAAAAATCTGGCCCTATAGATGCTTACAGACAGCTGGTAAATGGTATTCTAAAAAAAACCTTCAGTTAGTAGCCAGTCGCCGGCGCTCGGTCCACAGCGACATTCGACGCCTAAATGTTTCAATAGAAACCTAAGACTGGTAAACACTGAATCTTTCTTTTGGAATATCAGTTATCTCGGCTCTTTGTGTAGTGTCTTTTTCAGTTTCGAGAAAAATAAAATCTTCTATCCCAAGATAAACTTAAAAATATTACACGGAAATTAAACGGTTTTGTGTTTTGCACTTCTTCTCTTTTTTTTTTCTTTTCATATAGACATGACCCTGTCTGTTTTTCAATGTGCCTCCAGTAAGTTGTTATTCTATCGTTTTTGTGGTCTCTCTAGTGCTCGTCTTCTTATTGGGGACCGTCTCTTGCCTTCTTTACTACTCTATTTGTTGTCATTCCGTTTATATAATCGTTTCATACTACTCTTTTATTTATTACCTAGTTATGCTTGAATATTAGAAATTATTATGATTAAGTATTAGGTGGTTTAATCAAAGTGGTGTTAGAACTAGTGCATAACGATATTGTTTCTTGTTTCTCAAAAAACCTCTCTGATTTTGTATAAACTTATTTTAGGCATTTTGTTATTATTTTGTCATTAATATAATTAATTAAAACAAGTTTTAATTTGTCCTTCTTCCTAAATTAAAAATCTGGCCCTATAGATGCCTACAGACAGCTGGTAAATGGTATTCTAGAAAAAACCTTCAGTTAGTAGCCAGTCACCGGCGCTCGGTCCACAGCGACATTCGACGCCTAAATGTTTCAATAGAAACCTAAGACTGATAAACACTGAATCTTTCTTTTGGAATATCAGTTATCTCGGCTCTTTGTGTAGTGTCTTTTTCAGTTTCGAGAAAAATAAAATCTTCTATCCCAAGATAAACTTAAAAATATTACATGGAAATTAAACGGTTTTGTGTTTTGCACTTCTTCTCTTTTTTTTTTTCTTTTCATATAGACATGACCCTGTCTGTTTTTCAATGTGCCTCCAGTAAGTTGTTATTCTATCGTTTTTGTGGTCTCTCTAGTGCTCGTCTTCCTATTGGGGACCGTCTCTTGCCTTCTTTACTACTCTATTTGTTGTCATTCGGCTTATATAATCGTTTCATACTACTCTTTTATTTCTTACCTAGTTATGCTTGAATATTAGAAATTATTATGATAAAGTATTAGGTGGTTTAATTGAAGTGGTGTTGGAACTAGTGCATAACGATATTGTTTCTTGTTTCTCAAAAACCCTCTCTGATTTTGTATAAAATTATTTTAGGCATTTTCTTATTATTCTGTCATTAAAATAATTAATTAAAACAAGTTTTAATTTGTCCTTCTTCCTAAATTAAAAATTTGGCCCTATAGATGCTTACAGACAGCTGGTAAATGGTATTCTAGAAAAAAACCTCAGTTAGTAGCCAGTCGCCGGCGCTCGGTCCACAGCGACATTCGACGCCTAAATGTTTCAATAGAAACCTAAGACTGGTAAACACTGAATCTTTCTTTTGGAATATCAGTTATCTCGGCTCTTTGTGTAGTGTCTTTTTCAGTTTCGAGAAAAATAAAATCTTCTATCCCAAGATAAACTTAAAAATATTACATGGAAATTAAACGGTTTTGTGTTTTGCACTTCTTCTCTTTTTTTTTTCTTTTCATATAGACATGACCCTGTCTGTTTTTCAATGTGCCTCCAGTAAGTTGTTATTTTATCGTTTTTGTTTCTTACCTAGTTATGCTTGAATATTAGAAATTATTATGATGAAGTATTAGGTGGTTTAATTGAAGTGGTGTTAGAACTAGTGCATAACGATATTGTTTCTTGTTTCTCAAAAAACCTCTCTGATTTTGTATAAACTTATTTTAGGCATTTTCTTATTATTTTGTCATTAATATAATTAATTAAAACAAGTTTTAATTTGTCCTTCTTCCTAAATTAAAAATCTGGCCCTATAGATGCTTACAGACAGCTGGTAAATGGTATTCTAGAAAAAACCTTCAGTTAGTAGCCAGTCGCCGGCGCTCGGTCCACAGCGACATTCGACGCCTAAATGTTTCAATAGAAACCTAAGACTGGTAAACACTGAATCTTTCTTTTGGAATATCAGTTATCTCGGCTCTTTGTGTAGTGTCTTTTTCAGTTTCGAGAAAAATAAAATCTTCTATCCCAAGATAAACTTAAAAATATTACACGGAAATTAAACGGTTTTGTGTTTTGCACTTCTTCTCTTTTTTTTTTCTTTTCATATAGACATGACCCTGTCTGTTTTTCAATGTGCCTCCAGTAAGTTGTTATTCTATCGTTTTTGTGGTCTCTCTAGTGCTCGTCTTCTTATTGGGGACCGTCTCTTGCCTTCTTTACTACTCTATTTGTTGTCATTCCGTTTATATAATCGTTTCATACTACTCTTTTATTTATTACCTAGTTATGCTTGAATATTAGAAATTATTATGATTAAGTATTAGGTGGTTTAATCAAAGTGGTGTTAGAACTAGTGCATAACGATATTGTTTCTTGTTTCTCAAAAAACCTCTCTGATTTTGTATAAACTTATTTTAGGCATTTTGTTATTATTTTGTCATTAATATAATTAATTAAAACAAGTTTTAATTTGTCCTTCTTCCTAAATTAAAAATCTGGCCCTATAGATGCCTACAGACAGCTGGTAAATGGTATTCTAGAAAAAACCTTCAGTTAGTAGCCAGTCACCGGCGCTCGGTCCACAGCGACATTCGACGCCTAAATGTTTCAATAGAAACCTAAGACTGATAAACACTGAATCTTTCTTTTGGAATATCAGTTATCTCGGCTCTTTGTGTAGTGTCTTTTTCAGTTTCGAGAAAAATAAAATCTTCTATCCCAAGATAAACTTAAAAATATTACATGGAAATTAAACGGTTTTGTGTTTTGCACTTCTTCTCTTTTTTTTTTCTTTTCATATAGACATGACCCTGTCTGTTTTTCAATGTGCCTCCAGTAAGTTGTTATTCTATCGTTTTTGTGGTCTCTCTAGTGCTCGTCTTCCTATTGGGGACCGTCTCTTGCCTTCTTTACTACTCTATTTGTTGTCATTCGGCTTATATAATCGTTTCATACTACTCTTTTATTTCTTACCTAGTTATGCTTGAATATTAGAAATTATTATGATAAAGTATTAGGTGGTTTAATTGAAGTGGTGTTGGAACTAGTGCATAACGATATTGTTTCTTGTTTCTCAAAAACCCTCTCTGATTTTGTATAAAATTATTTTAGGCATTTTCTTATTATTCTGTCATTAAAATAATTAATTAAAACAAGTTTTAATTTGTCCTTCTTCCTAAATTAAAAATCTGGCCCTATAGATGCTTACAGACAGCTGGTAAATTGTATTCTAGAAAAAACCTTCAGTTAGTAGCCAGTCGCCGGCGCTCGGTCCTCAGCGAAATTGGACGCCTAAATGTTTCAATAGAAACCTAAGACTGGTAAACACTGAATCTTTCTTTTGGAATATCAGTTATCTCGGCTCTTTGTGTAGTGTCTTTTTCAGTTTCGAGAAAAATAAAATCTTCTATCCCAAGATAAACTTAAAAATATTACATGGAAATTAAACGGTTTTGTGTTTTGCACTTCTTCTCTTTTTTTTTTCTTTTCATATAGACATGACCCCGTCTGTTTTTCAATGTGCCTCCAGTAAGTTGTTATTCTATCGTTTTTGTGGTCTCTCTAGTGCTCGTCTTCCTATTGGGCACCGTCTCTTGCCTTCTTTACTACTCTATTTGTTGTCATTCGGCTTATATAATCGTTTTATACTACTCTTTTATTTCTTACCTAGTTATGCTTGAATATTAGAAATTATTGTGATGAAGTATTAGGTGGTTTAATCAAAGTGGTGTTAGAACTAGTGCATAACGATATTGTGTCTTGTGTCTCAAAAAACCTCTCTGATTTTGTATAAACTTATTTTAGGCATTTTCTTCTTATTTTGTCATTAATATACCTAATTAAAACAAGTTTTATTTTGTCCTTCTTCCTAAATTAAAAATCTGGTCCTATAGATGCTTACAGACAGCTGGTAAATGGTATTCTAGAAAAAACCTTCAGTTAGTAGCCAGTCGCCGGCGCTCGGTCCACAGCGACATTCGACGCCCAAATGTTTCAATAGAAACCTAAGACTGGTAAACACTGAATCTTTCTTTTGGAATATCAGATATCTCGGCTCTTTGTGTATTGTCTTTTTCAGTTTCGAGAAAAATAAAATCTTCTATCCCAAGATAAACTTAAAAATATTACATGGAAATTAAACGGTTTTGTGTTTTGCACTTCTTCTCTTTTTTTTTTTTTTTTCTTTTCATATAGACATGACCCTGTCTGTTTTTCAATGTGCCTCCAGTAAGTTGTTATTCTATCGTTTTTGTGGTCTCTCTAGTGCTCGTCTTCCTATTGGGGACCGTCTTTTGCCTTCTTTACTACTCTATTTGTTGTCATTCGGCCTATATAATCGTTTCATACTACTCTTCTATTTCTTACCTAGTTATGCTTGAATATTAGAAATTATTATGATGAAGTATTAGGTGGTTTAATTGAAGTGCTGTTAGAACTAGTGCATAACGATATTGTTTCTTGTTTCTCAAAAAACCTCTCTGATTTTGTATAAATTTATTTTAGGCATTTTCTTATTAATTCGTCATTAATAATATTAAATAAAACAAGTTTCGATTTGACCTTCTTCCTAAATTAAAAATCTGGCCCTATAGATGCTTACAGACAGCTGGTAAATGGTATTCTAGAAAAAACCTTCAGTTAGTAGCCAGTCGCCGGCGCTCGGTCCACAGCGACATTCGACGCCTAAATGTTTCAATAGAAACCTAAGACTGGTAAACACTGAATCTTTCTTTTGGAATATCAGTTATCTCGGCTCTTTGTGTAGTGTCTTTTTCAGTTTCGAGAAAAATAAAATCTTCTATCCCAAGATAAACTTAAAAATATTACATGGAAATTAAACGGTTTTGTGTTTTGCACTTCTTCTCTTTTTTTTTTTTTTTCTTTTCATATAGACATGACCCTGTCTGTTTTTCAATGTGCCTCCAGTAAGTTGTTATTCTATCGTTTTTGTGGTCTCTCTAGTGCTCGTCTTCCTATTGGGGACCGTCTTTTGCCTTCTTTACTACTCTATTTGTTGTCATTCGGCCTATATAATCGTTTCATACTACTCTTTTATTTCTTACCTAGTTATGCTTGAATATTAGAAATTATTATGATGAAGTATTAGGTGGTTTAATTGAAGTGCTGTTAGAACTAGTGCATAACGATATTGTTTCTTGTTTCTCAAAAAACCTCTCTGATTTTGTATAAATTTATTTTAGGCATTTTCTTATTAATTCGTCATTAATAATATTAAATAAAACAATTTTCGATTTGACCTTCTTCCTAAATTAAAAATCTGGCCCTATAGATGCTTACAGACAGCTGGTAAATGGTATTCTAGAAAAAACCTTCAGTTAGTAGCCAGTCGCCGGCGCTCGGTCCACAGCGACATTCGACGCCTAAATGTTTCAATAGAAACCTAAGACTGGTAAACACTGAATCTTTCTTTTGGAATATCAGTTATCTCGGCTCTTTGTGTAGTGTCTTTTTCAGTTTCGAGAAAAATAAAATCTTCTATCCCAAGATAAACTTAAAAATATTACATGGAAATTAAACGGTTTTGTGGTTTGCACTTCTTCTCTTTTTTTTTTATATAGACATGACCCTGTCTGTTTTTCAATGTGCCTCCAGTAAGTTGTTATTCTATCGTTTTTGTGGTCTCTCTAGTGCTCGTCTTCCTATTGGGGACCGTCTCTTGTCTTCTTTACTACTCTATTTGTTGTCATTCGGCTTATATAATCGTTTCATACTACTCTTTTATTTCTTACCTAGTTATGCTTGAATATTAGAAATTATTATGATGAAGTATTAAGTGGTTTAATCAAAGTGGTGTTAGAACCAGTGCATAACGATATTGTTTCTTGTTTCTCAAAAAACCTCTCTGATTTGTATAAAATTATTTTAGGCATTTTCTTATTATTCTGTCATTAATATACTTAATTAAAACAAGTTTTAATTTGTCCTTCTTCCTAAATTAAAAATCTGGCCCTATAGATGCTTACAGACAGCTGGTAAATGGTATTCTAGAAAAAACCTTCAGTTAGTAGCCAGTCGCCGGCGCTCGGTCCACAGCGACATTCGACGCCTAAATGTTTCAATAGAAACCTAAGACTGGTAAACACTGAATCTTTCTTTTGGAATATCAGTTATCTCGGCTCTTTGTGTAGTGTCTTTTTCAGTTTCGAGAAAAATAAAATCTTCTATCCCAAGATAAACTTAAAAATATTACATGGAAATTAAACGGTTTTGTGTTTTGCACTTCTTCTTCTTCTTCTCTTTTTTTTTTCTTTTCATATAGACATGACCCCGTCTGTTTTTCAATGTGCCTCCAGTAAGTTGTTATTCTAACGTTTTTGTGGTCTCTCTAGTGCTCGTCTTCCTATTGGGGACCGTCTCTTGCCTTCTTTACTACTCTATTTGTTGTCATTCGGCTTATATAATCGTTTCATACTACTCTTTTATTTCTTACCTAGTTATGCTTGAATATTAGAAATTATTATGATAAAGTATTAGGTGGTTTAATCAAAGTGGTGTTAGAACTAGTGCATAACGATATTGTTTCTTGTATTATAAATTTATTTTAGGCATTTTCTTATTAATTCGTCATTAATAATATTAAATAAAACAAGTTTCGATTTGACCTTCTTCCTAAATTAAAAATCTGGCCCTATAGATGCTTACAGACAGCTGGTAAATGGTATTCTAGAAAAAACCTTCAGTTAGTAGCCAGTCGCCGGCGCTCGGTCCACAGCGACATTCGACGCCTAAATGTTTCAATAGAAACCTAAGACTGGTAAACACTGAATCTTTCTTTTGGAATATCAGTTATCTCGGCTCTTTGTGTAGTGTCTTTTTCAGTTTCGAGAAAAATAAAATCTTCTATCCCAAGATAAACTTAAAAATATTACATGGAAATTAAACGGTTTTGTGTTTTGCACTTCTTCTTCTTCTTCTCTTTTTTTTTCTTTTCATATAGACATGACCCCGTCTGTTTTTCAATGTGCCTCCAGTAAGTTGTTATTCTAACGTTTTTGTGGTCTCTCTAGTGCTCGTCTTCCTATTGGGGACCGTCTCTTGCCTTCTTTACTACTCTATTTGTTGTCATTCGGCTTATATAATCGTTTCATACTACTCTTTTATTTCTTACCTAGTTATGCTTGAATATTAGAAATTATTATGATGAAGTATTAGGTGGTTTAATTGAAGTGGTGTTAGAACTAGTGCATAACGATATTGTTTCTTGTTTCTCAAAAAACCTCTCTGATTTTGTATAAATTTATTTTAGGCATTTTCTTATTAATTCGTCATTAATAATATTAAATAAAACAAGTTTCGATTTGACCTTCTTCCTAAATTAAAAATCTGGTCCTATAGATGCTTACAGACAGCTGGTAAATTGTATTCTAGAAAAAACCTTCAGTTAGTAGCCAGTCGCCGGCGCTCGGTCCTCAGCGAAATTGGACGCCTAAATGTTTCAATAGAAACCTAAGACTGGTAAACACTGAATCTTTCTTTTGGAATATCAGTTATCTCGGCTCTTTGTGTAGTGTCTTTTTCAGTTTCGAGAAAAATAAAATCTTCTATCCCAAGATAAACTTAAAAATATTACATGGAAATTAAACGGTTTTGTGTTTTGCACTTCTTCTCTTTTTTTTTTTCTTTTCATATAGACATGACCCCGTCTGTTTTCAATGTGCCTCCAGTAAGTTGTTATTCTATCGTTTTTGTGGTCTCTCTAGTGCTCGTCTTCCTATTGGGCACCGTCTCTTGCCTTCTTTACTACTCTATTTGTTGTCATTCGGCTTATATAATCGTTTTATACTACTCTTTTATTTCTTACCTAGTTATGCTTGAATATTAGAAATTATTGTGATGAAGTATTAGGTGGTTTAATCAAAGTGGTGTTAGAACTAGTGCATAACGATATTGTGTCTTGTTTCTCAAAAAACCTCTCTGATTTTGTTTAAACTTATTTTAGGCATTTTCTTATTATTTTGTCATTAATATACCTAATTAAAACAAGTTTTAATTTGTCCTTCTTCCTAAATTAAAAATCTGGTCCTATAGATGCTTACAGACAGCTGGTAAATGGTATTCTAGAAAAAACCTTCAGTTAGTAGCCAGTCGCCGGCGCTCGGTCCACAGCGACATTCGACGCCCAAATGTTTCAATAGAAACCTAAGACTGGTAAACACTGAATCTTTCTTTTGGAATATCAGATATCTCGGCTCCTTGTGTATTGTCTTTTTCAGTTTCGAGAAAAATAAAATCTTCTATCCCAAGATAAACTTAAAAATATTACATGGAAATTAAACGGTTTTGTGTTTTGCACTTCTTCTCTTTTTTTTTTTTCTTTTCATATAGACATGACCCTGTCTGTTTTTCAACGTGCCTCCAGTAAGTTGTTATTCTATTGTTTTTGTGGTCTCTCTAGTGCTCGTCTTCCTATTGGGGACCGTCTCTTGCCTTCTTTACTACTCTACTTGTTGTCATTCGGCTTATATAATCGTTTCATACTACTATTTTATTTCGTACCTAGTTATGCTTGAATATTAGAAATTATTATGATGAAGTATTAGGTGGTTTAATTGAAGTGCTGTTAGAACTAGTGCATAACGATATTGTTTCTTGTTTCTCAAAAAACCTCTCTGATTTTGTATAAATTTATTTTAGGCATTTTCTTATTAATTCGTCATTAATAATATTAAATAAAACAAGTTTCGATTTGACATTCTTCCTAAATTAAAAATCTGGCCCTATAGATGCTTACAGACAGCTGGTAAATGGTATTCTAGAAAAAACCTTCAGTTAGTAGCCAGTCGCCGGCGCTCGGTCCACAGCGACATTCGACGCCTAAATGTTTCAATAGAAACCTAAGACTGGTAAACACTGAATCTTTCTTTTGGAATATCAGTTATCTCGGCTCTTTGTGTAGTGTCTTTTTCAGTTTCGAGAAAAATAAAATCTTCTATCCCAAGATAAACTTAAAAATAATACATGGAAATTAAACGGTTTTGTGTTTTGCACTTCTTCTCTTTTTTTTTATATAGACATGATCCTGTCTGTTTTTCAATGTGCCTCCAGTAAGTTGTTATTCTATCGTTTTTGTGGTCCCTCTAGTGCTCGTCTTCCTATTGGGGACCGTCTCTTGTCTTCTTTACTACTCTATTTGTTGTCATTCGGCTTATATAATCGTTTCATACTACTCTTTTATTTCTTACCTAGTTATGCTTGAATATTAGAAATTATTATGATGAAGTATTAGGTGGTTTAATCAAAGTGGTGTTAGAACCAGTGCATAACGATATTGTTTCTTGTTTCTCAAAAAACCTCTCTGATTTTGTATAAAATTATTTTAGGCATTTTCTTATTATTCTGTCATTAATATACTTAATTAAAACAAGTTTTAATTTGTCCTTCTTCCTAAATTAAAAATCTGGCCCTATAGATGCTTACAGACAGCTGGTAAATGGTATTCTAGAAAAAACCTTCAGTTAGTAGCCAGTCGCCGGCGCTCGGTCCACAGCGACATTCGACGCCTAAATGTTTCAATAGAAACCTAAGACTGGTAAACACTGAATCTTTCTTTTGGAATATCAGTTATCTCGGCTCTTTGTGTATTGTCTTTTTCAGTTTCGAGAAAAATAAAATCTTCTATCCCAAGATAAACTTAAAAATATTACATGGAAATTAAACGGTTTTGTGTTTTGCACTTCTTCTCTTTTTTTTTTTTTCTTTTCATATAGACATGACCCTGTCTGTTTTTCAATGTGCCTCCAGTAAGTTGTTATTCTATCGTTTTTGTGGTCTCTCTAGTGCTCGTCTTCCTATTGGGGACCGTCTCTTGCCTTCTTTACTACTCTATTTGTTGTCATTCGGCCTATATAATCGTTTCATACTACTCTTCTATTTCTTACCTAGTTATGCTTGAATATTAGAAATTATTATGATGAAGTATTAGGTGGTTTAATTGAAGTGCTGTTAGAACTAGTGCATAACGATATTGTCTCTTGTTTCTCAAAAAACCTCTCTGATTTTGTATAAATTTATTTTAGGCATTTTCTTATTAATTCGTCATTATTAATATTAAATCAAACAAGTTTCGATTTGACCTTCTTCCTAAATTCAAAATCTGGCCCTATAGATGCTTACAGACAGCTGGTAAATGGTATTCTAGAAAAAACCTTCAGTTAGTAGCCAGTCGCCGGCGCTCGGTCCACAGCGACATTCGACGCCTAAATGTTTCAATAGAAACCTAAGACTGGTAAACACTGAATCTTTCTTTTGGAATATCAGTTATCTCGGCTCTTTGTGTAGTGTCTTTTTCAGTTTCGAGAAAAATAAAATCTTCTATCCCAAGATAAACTTAAAAATATTACATGGCAATTAAACGGTTCTGTGTTTTGCACTTCTTCTCTTTTTTTTTTTTTCTTTTCATATAGACATGACCCTGTCTGTTTTTCAATGTGCCTCCAGTAAGTTGTTATTCTATCGTTTTTGTGGTCTCTCTAGTGCTCGTCTTCCTATTGGGGACCGTCTCTTGCCTTCTTTACTACTCTATTTGTTGTCATTCGGCCTATATAATCGTTTCATACTACTCTTCTATTTCTTACCTAGTTATGCTTGAATATTAGAAATTATTATGATGAAGTATTAGGTGGTTTAATTGAAGTGCTGTTAGAACTAGTGCATAACGATATTGTTTCTTGTTTCTCAAAAAACCTCTCTGATTTTGTATAAATTTATTTTAGGCATTTTCTTATTAATTCGTCATTAATAATATAAAATAAAACAAGTTTCGATTTGACCTTCTTCCTAAATTAAAAATCTGGCCCTATAGATGCTTACAGACAGCTGGTAAATGGTATTCTAGAAAAAACCTTCAGTTAGTAGCCAGTCGCCGGCGCTCGGTCCACAGCGACATTCGACGCCTAAATGTTTCAATAGAAACCTAAGACTGGTAAACACTGAATCTTTCTTTTGGAATATCAGTTATCTCGGCTCTTTGTGTAGTGTCTTTTTCAGTTTCGAGAAAAATAAAATCTTCTATCCCAAGATAAACTTAAAAATATTACATGGAAATTAAACGGTTTTGTGTTTTGCACTTCTTCTCTTTTTTTTTTTATATAGACATGATCCTGTCTGTTTTTCAATGTGCCTCCAGTAAGTTGTTATTCTATCGTTTTTGTGGTCTCTCTAGTGCTCGTCTTCCTATTGGGGATTTTAGGCATTTTCTTATTAATTCGTCATTAATAATATAAAATAAAACAAGTTTCGATTTGACCTTCTTCCTAAATTAAAAATCTGGCCCTATAGATGCTTACAGACAGCTGGTAAATGCTATTCTAGAAAAAACCTTCAGTTAGTAGCCAGTCGCCGGCGCTCGGTCCACAGCGACATTCGACGCGTAAATGTTTCAATAGAAACCTAAGACTGGTAAACACTGAATCTTTCTTTTGGAATATCAGTTATCTCGGCTCTTTGTGTAGTGTCTTTTTCAGTTTCGAGAAAAATAAAATCTTCTATCTCAAGATAAACTTAAAAATATTACATGGAAATTAAACGGTTTTGTGTTTTGCACTTCTTTTCTTTTTTTTCTTTTCATATAGACTTGAACCTGTCTGTTTTTCAATGTGCCTCCAGTAAGTTGTTATTCTATCGTTTTTGTGGTCTCTCTAGTGCTCGTCTTCCTATTGGGGATCGTCTCTTGCCTTCTTTACTACTCTATTTGTTGTCATTCGGCCTATATAATCGTTTCATACTACTCTTCTATTTTTTACCAAGTTATGCTTGAATATTAGAAATTATTATGATGAAGTATTAGGTGGTTTAATTGAAGTGCTGTTAGAACTAGTGCATAACGATATTGTTTCTTGTTTCTCAAAAAACCTCTCTGATTTTGTATAAATTTATTTTAGGCATTTTCTTATTAATTCGTCATTAATAATATTAAATAAAACAAGTTTCGATTTGACCTTCTTCCTAAATTAAAAATCTGGCCCTATAGATGCTTACAGACAGCTGGTAAATGGTATTCTAGAAAAAACCTTCAGTTAGTAGCCAGTCGCCGGCGCTCGGTCCACAGCGACATTCGACGCCTAAATGTTTCAATAGAAACCTAAGACTGGTAAACACTGAATCTTTCTTTTGGAATATCAGTTATCTCGGCTCTTTGTGTAGTGTCTTTTTCAGTTTCGAGAAAAATAAAATCTTCTATCCCAAGATAAACTTAAAAATATTACATGGAAATTAAACGGTTTTGTGTTTTGCACTTCTTCTTCTTCTTCTCTTTTTTTTTTCTTTTCATATAGACATGACCCCGTCTGTTTTTCAATGTACCTCCAGTAAGTTGTTATTCTAACGTTTTTGTGGTCTCTCTAGTGCTCGTCTTCCTATTGGGGACCGTCTCTTGCCTTCTTTACTACTCTATTTGTTGTTATTCGGCTTATATAATCGTTTCATACTACTCTTTTATTTCTTACCTAGTTATGCTTGAATATTAGAAATTATTATGATGAAGTATTAGGTGCTTTAATCAAAGTGGTGTTAGAACTAGTGCATAACGATATTGTTTCTTGTATTATAAATTTATTTTAGGCATTTTCTTATTAATTCGTCATTAATAATATTAAATAAAACAAGTTTCGATTTGACCTTCTTCCTAAATTAAAAATCTGGCCCTATAGATGCTTACAGACAGCTGGTAAATGGTATTCTAGAAAAAACCTTCAGTTAGTAGCCAGTCGCCGGCGCTCGGTCCACAGCGACATTCGACGCCTAAATGTTTCAATAGAAACCTAAGACTGGTAAACACTGAATCTTTCTTTTGGAATATCAGTTATCTCGGCTCTTTGTGTAGTGTCTTTTTCAGTTTCGAGAAAAATAAAATCTTCTATCCCAAGATAAACTTAAAAATATTACATGGAAATTAAACGGTTTTGTGTTTTGCACTTCTTCTCTTTTTTTTTCTTTTCATAAAGACATGGCCCAGTCTGTTTTTCAATGTGCCTCCAGTAAGTTGTTATTCTATCGTTTTTGTGGTCTCTCTAGTGCTCGTCTTCCTATTGGGGACCGTCTCTTGCCTTCTTTACTACTCTATTTGTTGTCATTCGGCCTATATAATCGTTTCATACTACTCTTCTATTTCTTACCTAGTTATGCTTGAATATTAGAAATTATTATGATGAAGTATTAGGTGGTTTAATTGAAGTGGTGTTAGAACTAGTGCATAACGATATTGTTTCTTGTTTCTCAAAAAACCTCTCTGATTTTGTATAAATTTATTTTAGGCATTTTCTTATTAATTCGTCATTAATAATATTAAATAAAACAAGTTTCGATTTGACCTTCTTCCTAAATTAAAAATCTGGCCCTATAGATGCTTACAGACAGCTGGTAAATGGTATTCTAGAAAAAACCTTCAGTTAGTAGCCAGTCGCCGGCGCTCGGTCCACAGCGACATTCGACGCCTAAATGTTTCAATAGAAACCTAAGACTGGTAAACACTGAATCTTTCTTTTGGAATATCAGTTATCTCGGCTCTTTGTGTATTGTCTTTTTCAGTTTCGAGAAAAATAAAATCTTCTATCCCAAGATAAACTTAAAAATATTACATGGAAATTAAACGGTTTTGTGTTTTGCACTTCTTCTCTTTTTTTTTATATAGACATGACCCTGTCTGTTTTTCAATGTGCCTCCAGTAAGTTGTTATTCTATCGTTTTTGTGGACTCTCTAGTGCTCGTCTTCCTATTGGGGACCGTCTCTTGCCCTCTTTACTACTCTATTTGTTGTCATTCGGCCTATATAATCGTTTCATACTACTCTTCTATTTCTTACCTAGTTATGCTTGAATATTAGAAATTATTATGATGAAGTATTAGGTGGTTTAATTGAAGTGCTGTTAGAACTAGTGCATAACGATATTGTTTCTTGTTTCTCAAAAAACCTCTCTGATTTTGTATAAATTTATTTTAGGCATTTTCTTATTAATTCGTCATTAATAATATTAAATAAAACAAGTTTCGATTTGACCTTCTTCCTAAATTAAAAATCTGGCCCTATAGATGCTTACAGACAGCTGGTAAATGGTATTCTAGAAAAAACCTTCAGTTAGTAGCCAGTCGCCGGCGCTCGGTCCACAGCGACATTCGACGCCTAAATGTTTCAATAGAAACCTAAGACTGGTAAACACTGAATCTTTCTTTTGGAATATCAGTTATCTCGGCTGTTTGTGTAGTGTCTTTTTCAGTTTCGAGAAAAATAAAATCTTCTATCCCAAGATAAACTTAAAAATATTACATGGAAATTAAACGGTTTTGTGTTTTGCACTTCTTCTTCTTCTTCTCTTTTTTTTTTCTTTTCATATAGACATGACCCCGTCTGTTTTTCAATGTGCCTCCAGTAAGTTGTTATTCTATCGTTTTTGTGGTCTCTCTAGTGCTCGTCTTCCTATTGGGGACCATCTCTTGCCATCTTTACTACTCTATTTGTCGTCATTCGGCTTATATAATCGTTTCATACTACTCTTTTATTTCTTACCTAGTTATGCTTGAATATTAGAAATTATTATGATGAAGTATTAGGTGGTTTAATCAAAGTGGTGTTAGAACTAGTGCATAACGATATTGTTTCTTGTATTATAAATTTATTTTAGGCATTTTCTTATTAATTCGTCATTAATAATATTAAATAAAACAAGTTTCGATTTGACCTTCTTCCTAAATTAAAAATCTGGCCCTATAGATGCTTACAGACAGCTGGTAAATGGTATTCTAGAAAAAACCTTCAGTTAGTGGCCAGTCGCCGGCGCTCGGTCCACAGCGACATTCGACGCCTAAATGTTTCAATAGAAACCTAAGACTGGTAAACACTGAATCTTTCTTTTGGAATATCAGTTATCTCGGCTCTTTGTGTAGTGTCTTTTTCAGTTTCGAGAAAAATAAAATCTTCTACCCCAAGATAAACTTAAAAATATTACATGGAAATTAAACGGTTTTGTGTTTTGCACTTCTTCTTCTTCTTCTCTTTTTTTTTTCTTTTCATATAGACATGACCCCGTCTGTTTTTCAATGTGCCTCCAGTAAGTTGTTATTCTAACGTTTTTGTGGTCTCTCTAGTGCTCGTCTTCCTATTGGGGACCGTCTCTTGCCTTCTTTACTACTCTATTTGTTGTCATTCGGCTTATATAATCGTTTCATACTACTCTTTTATTTCTTACCTAGTTATGCTTGAATATTAGAAATTATTATGATGAAGTATTAGGTGGTTTAATCAAAGTGGTGTTAGAACTAGTGCATAACGATATTGTTTCTTGTATTATAAATTTATTTTAGGCATTTTCTTATTAATTCGTCATTAATAGTATTAAATAAAACAAGTTTCGATTTGACCTTCTTCCTAAATTAAAAATCTGGCCCTATAGATGCTTACAGACAGCTGGTAAATGGTATTCTAGAAAAAACCTTCAGTTAGTAGCCAGTCGCCGGCGCTCGGTCCACAGCGACATTCGACGCCTAAATGTTTCAATAGAAACCTAAGACTGGTAAACACTGAATCTTTCTTTTGGAATATCAGTTATCTCGGCTCTTTGTGTAGTGTCTTTTTCAGTTTCGAGAAAAATAAAATCTTCTATCCCAAGATAAATTTAAAAATATTACATGGAAATTAAACGGTTTTGTGTTTTGCACTTCTTCTTCTTCTTCTCTTTTTTTTTTCTTTTCATATAGACATGACCCCGTCTGTTTTTCAATGTGCCTCCAGTAAGTTGTTATTCTAACGTTTTTGTGGTCTCTCTAGTGCTCGTCTTCCTATTGGGGACCGTCTCTTGCCTTCTTTACTACTCTATTTGTTGTCATTCGGCTTATATAATCGTTTCATACTACTCTTTTATTTCTTACCTAGTTATGCTTGAATATTAGAAATTATTATGATGAAGTATTAGGTGGTTTAATCAAAGTGGTGTTAGAACTAGTGCATAACGATATTGTTTCTTGTATTATAAATTTATTTTAGGCATTTTCTTATTAATTCGTCATTAATAATATTAAATAAAACAAGTTTCGATTTGACCTTCTTCCTAAATTAAAAATCTGGCCCTATAGATGCTTACAGACAGCTGGTAAATGGTATTCTAGAAAAAACCTTCAGTTAGTGGCCAGTCGCCGGCGCTCGATCCACAGCGACATTCGACGCCTAAATGTTTCAATAGAAACCTAAGACTGGTAAACACTGAATCTTTCTTTTGGAATATCAGTTATCTCGGCTCTTTGTGTAGTGTCTTTTTCAGTTTCGAGAAAAATAAAATCTTCTATCCCAAGATAAACTTAAAAATATTACATGGAAATTAAACGGTTTTGTGTTTTGCACTTCTTCTCTTTTTTTTTTATATAGACATGACCCTGTCTGTTTTTCAATGTGCCTCCAGTAAGTTGTTATTCTATCGTTTTTGTGGTCTCTCTAGTGCTCGTCTTCCTATTGGGGACCGTCTCTTGTCTTCTTTACTACTCTATTTGTTGTCATTCGGCTTATATAATCGTTTCTTACTACTCTTTTATTTCTTACCTAGTTATGCTTGAATATTAGAAATTATTATGATGAAGTATTAAGTGGTTTAATCAAAGTGGTGTTAGAACCAGTGCATAACGATATTGTTTCTTGTTTCTCAAAAAACCTCTCTGATTTGTATAAAATTATTTTAGGCATTTTCTTATTATTCTGTCATTAATATACTTAATTAAAACAAGTTTTAATTTGTCCTTCTTCCTAAATTAAAAATCTGGCCCTATAGATGCTTACAGACAGCTGGTAAATGGTATTCTAGAAAAAACCTTCAGTTAGTAGCCAGTCGCCGGCGCTCGGTCCACAGCGACATTCGACGCCTAAATGTTTCAATAGAAACCTAAGACTGGTAAACACTGAATCTTTCTTTTGGAGTATCAGTTATCTCGGCTCTTTGTGTAGTGTCTTTTTCAGTTTCGAGAAAAATAAAATCTTCTATCCCAAGATAAACTTAAAAATATTACATGGAAATTAAACGGTTTTGTGTTTTGCACTTCTTCTTCTTCTTCTCTTTTTTTTTTCTTTTCATATAGACATGACCCCGTCTGTTTTTCAATGTGCCTCCAGTAAGTTGTTATTCTAACGTTTTTGTGGTCTCTCTAGTGCTCGTCTTCCTATTGGGGACCGTCTCTTGCCTTCTTTACTACTCTATTTGTTGTCATTCGGCTTATATAATCGTTTCATACTACTCTTTTATTTCTTACCTAGTTATGCTTGAATATTAGAAATTATTATGATGAAGTATTAGGTGGTTTAATTGAAGTGGTGTTAGAACTAGTGCATAACGATATTGTTTCTTGTATTATAAATTTATTTTAGGCATTTTCTTATTAATTCGTCATTAATAATATTAAATAAAACAAGTTTCGATTTGACCTTCTTCCTAAATTAAAAATCTGGCCCTATAGATGCTTACAGACAGCTGGTAAATGGTATTCTAGAAAAAACCTTCAGTTAGTAGCCAGTCGCCGGCGCTCGGTCCACAGCGACATTCGACGCCTAAATGTTTCAATAGAAACCTAAGACTGGTAAACACTGAATCTTTCTTTTGGAATATCAGTTATCTCGGCTCTTTGTGTAGTGTCTTTTTCAGTTTCGAGAAAAATAAAATCTTCTATCCCAAGATAAACTTAAAAATATTACATGGAAATTAAACGGTTTTGTGTTTTGCACTTCTTCTCTTTTTTTTTTCTTTTCATATAGACATGGCCCAGTCTGTTTTTCAATGTGCCTCCAGTCAGTTGTTATTCTATCGTTTTTGTGGTCTCTCTAGTGCTCGTCTTCCTATTGGGGACCGTCTCTTGCCTTCTTTACTACTCTATTTGTTGTCATTCGGCCTATATAATCGTTTCATACTACTCTTCTATTTCTTACCTAGTTATGCTTGAATATTAGAAATTATTATGATGAAGTATTAGGTGGTTTAATTGAAGTGGTGTTAGAACTAGTGCATAACGATATTGTTTCTTGTTTCTCAAAAAACCTCTCTGATTTTGTATAAATTTATTTTAGGCATTTTCTTATTAATTCGTCATTAATAATATTAAATAAAACAAGTTTCGATTTGACCTTCTTCCTAAATTAAAAATCTGGCCCTATAGATGCTTACAGACAGCTGGTAAATGGTATTCTAGAAAAAACCTTCAGTTAGTAGCCAGTCGCCGGCGCTCGGTCCACAGCGACATTCGACGCCTAAATGTTTCAATAGAAACCTAAGACTGGTAAACACTGAATCTTTCTTTTGGAATATCAGTTATCTCGGCTCTTTGTGTAGTGTCTTTTTCAGTTTCGAGAAAAATAAAATCTTCTATCCCAAGATAAACTTAAAAATATTACAAGGAAATTAAACGGTTTTGTGTTTTGCACTTCTTCTCTTTTTTTTTTTATATAGACATGACCCCGTCTGCTTTTCAATGTGCCTCCAGTAAGTTGTTATTCTAACGTTTTTGTGGTCTCTCTAGTGCTCGTCTTCCTATTGGGGACCGTCTCTTGCCTTCTTTACTACTCTATTTGTTGTCATTCGGCTTATATAATCGTTTCATACTACTCTTTTATTTCTTACCTAGTTATGCTTGAATATTAGAAATTATTATGATGAAGTATTAGGTGGTTTAATCAAAGTGGTGTTAGAACTAGTGCATAACGATATTGTTTCTTGTATTATAAATTTATTTTAGGCATTTTCTTATTAATTCGTCATTAATAGTATTAAATAAAACAAGTTTCGATTTGACCTTCTTCCTAAATTAAAAATCTGGCCCTATAGATGCTTACAGACAGCTGGTAAATGGTATTCTAGAAAAAACCTTCAGTTAGTAGCCAGTCGCCGGCGCTCGGTCCACAGCGACATTCGACGCCTAAATGTTTCAATAGAAACCTAAGACTGGTAAACACTGAATCTTTCTTTTGGAATATCAGTTATCTCGGCTCTTTGTGTAGTGTCTTTTTCAGTTTCGAGAAAAATAAAATCTTCTATCCCAAGATAAACTTAAAAATATTACATGGAAATTAAACGGTTTTGTGTTTTGCACTTCTTCTTCTTCTTCTCTTTTTTTTTTTCTTTTCATATAGACATGACCCCGTCTGTTTTTCAATGTGCCTCCAGTAAGTTGTTATTCTAACGTTTTTGTGGTCTCTCTAGTGCTCGTCTTCCTATTGGGGACCGTCTCTTGCCTTCTTTACTACTCTATTTGTTGTCATTCGGCTTATATAATCGTTTCATACTACTCTTTTATTTCTTACCTAGTTATGCTTGAATATTAGAAATTATTATGATGAAGTATTAGGTGGTTTAATCAAAGTGGTGTTAGAACGAGTGCATAACGATATTGTTTCTTGTATTATAAATTTATTTTAGGCATTTTCTTATTAATTCGTCATTAATAATATTAAATAAAACAAGTTTCGATTTGACCTTCTTCCTAAATTAAAAATCTGGCCCTATAGATGCTTACAGACAGCTGGTAAATGGTATTCTAGAAAAAACCTTCAGTTAGTGGCCAGTCGCCGGCGCTCGATCCACAGCGACATTCGACGCCTAAATGTTTCAATAGAAACCTAAGACTGGTAAACACTGAATCTTTCTTTTGGAATATCAGTTATCTCGGCTCTTTGTGTAGTGTCTTTTTCAGTTTCGAGAAAAATAAAATCTTCTATCCCAAGATAAACTTAAAAATATTACATGGAAATTAAACGGTTTTGTGTTTTGCACTTCTTCTCTTTTTTTTTCTTTTGATATAGACATGGCCCAGTCTGTTTTTCAATGTGCCTCCAGTAAGTTGTTATTCTATCGTTTTTGTGGTCTCTCTAGTGCTCGTCTTCCTATTGGGGACCGTCTCTTGCCTTCTTTACTACTCTATTTGTTGTCATTCGGCCTATATAATCGTTTCATACTACTCTTCTATTTCTTACCTAGTTATGCTTGAATATTAGAAATTATTATGATGAAGTATTAGGTGGTTTAATTGAAGTGGTGTTAGAACTAGTGCATAACGATATTGTTTCTTGTTTCTCAAAAAACCTCTCTGATTTTGTATAAATTTATTTTAGGCATTTTCTTATTAATTCGTCATTAATAATATTAAATAAAACAAGTTTCGATTTGACCTTCTTCCTAAATTAAAAATCTGGCCCTATAGATGCTTACAGACAGCTGGTAAATGGTATTCTAGAAAAAACCTTCAGTTAGTAGCCAGTCGCCGGCGCTCGGTCCACAGCGACATTCGACGCCTAAATGTTTCAATAGAAACCTAAGACTGGTAAACACTGAATCTTTCTTTTGGAATATCAGTTATCTCGGCTCTTTGTGTAGTGTCTTTTTCAGTTTCGAGAAAAATAAAATCTTCTATCCCAAGATAAACTTAAAAATATTACAAGGAAATTAAACGGTTTTGTGTTTTGCACTTCTTCTCTTTTTTTTTTTTATATAGACATGACCCTGTCTGTTTTTCAATGTGCCTCCAGTAAGTTGTTATTCTATCGTTTTTGTGGTCTCTCTAGTGCTCGTCTTCCTATTGGGGACCGTCTCTTGTCTTCTTTACTGCTCTATTTGTTGTCATTCGGCTTATATATTCGTTTCATACTACTCTTTTATTTCTTACCTAGTTATGCTTGAATATTAGAAATTATTATGATGAAGTATTAGGTGGTTTAATCAAAGTGGTGTTAGAACCAGTGCATAACGATATTGTTTCTTGTTTCTCAAAAAACCTCTCTGATTTTGTATAAATTTATTTTAGGCATTTTCTTATTAATTCGTCATTAATAATATTAAATAAAACAATTTTCGATTTGACCTTCTTCCTAAATTAAAAATCTGGCCCTATAGATGCTTACAGACAGCTGGTAAATGGTATTCTAGAAAAAACCTTCAGTTAGTAGCCAGTCGCCGGCGCTCGGTCCACAGCGACATTCGACGCCTAAATGTTTCAATAGAAACCTAAGACTGGTAAACACTGAATCTTTCTTTTGGAATATCAGATATCTCGGCTCTTTGTGTAGTGTCTTTTTCAGTTTCGAGAAAAATAAAATCTTCTATCCCAAGATAAACTTAAAAATATTACATGGAAATTAAACGGTTTTGTGTTTTGCACTTCTTCTCTTTTTTTTTTTTTCTTTTCATATAGACATGACCCTGTCTGTTTTTCAATGTGCCTCCAGTAAGTTGTTATTCTATCGTTTTTGTGGTCTCTCTAGTGCTCGTCTTCCTATTGGGGACCGTCTCTTGCCCTCTTTACTACTCTATTTGTTGTCATTCGGCCTATATAATCGTTTCATACTACTCTTCTATTTCTTACCTAGTTATGCTTGAATATTAGAAATTATTATGATGAAGTATTAGGTGGTTTAATTGAAGTGCTGTTAGAACTAGTGCATAACGATATTGTTTCTTGTTTCTCAAAAAACCTCTCTGATTTTGTATAAATTTATTTTAGGCATTTTCTTATTAATTCGTCATTAATAATATTAAATAAAACAATTTTCGATTTGACCTTCTTCCTAAATTAAAAATCTGGCCCTATAGATGCTTACAGACAGCTGGTAAATGGTATTCTAGAAAAAACCTTCAGTTAGTAGCCAGTCGCCGGCGCTCGGTCCACAGCGACATTCGACGCCTAAATGTTTCAATAGAAACCTAAGACTGGTAAACACTGAATCTTTCTTTTGGAATATCAGATATCTCGGCTCTTTGTGTAGTGTCTTTTTCAGTTTCGAGAAAAATAAAATCTTCTATCCCAAGATAAACTTAAAAATATTACATGGAAATTAAACGGTTTTGTGTTTTGCACTTCTTCTTCTTCTTCTCTTTTTTTTTTTTTTTCATATAGACATGACCCCGTCTGTTTTTCAATGTGCCTCCAGTAAGTTGTTATTCTATCGTTTTTGTGGTCTCTCTAGTGCTCGTATTCCTATTGGGGACCGTCTCTTGCCATCTTTACTACTCTATTTGTCGTCATTCGGCTTATATAATCGTTTCATACTACTCTTTTATTTCTTACCTTGTTATGCTTGAATATTAGAAATTATTATGATGAAGTATTAGGTGGTTTAATCAAAGTGGTGTTAGAACTAGTGCATAACGATATTGTTTCTTGTATTATAAATTTATTTTAGGCATTTTCTTATTAATTCGTCATTAATAATATTAAATAAAACAAGTTTCGATTTGACCTTCTTCCTAAATTAAAAATCTGGCCCTATAGATGCTTACAGACAGCTGGTAAATGGTATTCTAGAAAAAACCTTCAGTTAGTGGCCAGTCGCCGGCGCTCGATCCACAGCGACATTCGACGCCTAAATGTTTCAATAGAAACCTAAGACTGGTAAACACTGAATCTTTCTTTTGGAATATCAGTTATCTCGGCTCTTTGTGTAGTGTCTTTTTCAGTTTCGAGAAAAATAAAATCTTCTATCCCAAGATAAACTTAAAAATATTACATGGAAATTAAACGGTTTTGTGTTTTGCACTTCTTCTTCTTCTTCTCTTTTTTTTTTTCTTTTCATATAGACATGACCCCGTCTGTTTTTCAATGTGCCTCCAGTAAGTTGTTATTCTAACGTTTTTGTGGTCTCTCTAGTGCTCGTCTTCCTATTGGGGACCGTCTCTTGCCTTCTTTACTACTCTATTTGTTGTCATTCGGCTTATATAATCGTTTCATACTACTCTTTTATTTCTTACCTAGTTATGCTTGAATATTAGAAATTATTATGATGAAGTATTAGGTGGTTTAATCAAAGTGGTGTTAGAACTAGTGCATAACGATATTGTTTCTTGTATTATAAATTTATTTTAGGCATTTTCTTATTAATTCGTCATTAATAATATTAAATAAAACAAGTTTCGATTTGACCTTCTTCCTAAATTAAAAATCTGGCCCTATAGATGCTTACAGACAGCTGGTAAATGGTATTCTAGAAAAAACCTTCAGTTAGTAGCCAGTCGCCGGCGCTCGGTCCACAGCGACATTCGACGCCTAAATGTTTCAATAGAAACCTAAGACTGGTAAACACTGAATCTTTCTTTTGGAATATCAGTTATCTCGGCTCTTTGTGTAGTGTCTTTTTCAGTTTCGAGAAAAATAAAATCTTCTATCCCAAGATAAACTTAAAAATATTACATGGAAATTAAACGGTTTTGTGTTTTGCACTTCTTCTTCTTCTTCTCTTTTTTTTTTCTTTTCATATAGACATGACCCCGTCTGTTTTTCAATGTGCCTCCAGTAAGTTGTTATTCTATCGTTTTTGTGGTCTCTCTAGTGCTCGTCTTCCTATTGGGGACCGTCTCTTGCCTTCTTTACTACTCTATTTGTTGTCATTCGGCTTATATAATCGTTTCATACTACTCTTTTATTTCTTACCTAGTTATGCTTGAATATTAGAAATTATTATGATGAAGTATTAGGTGGTTTAATCAAAGTGGTGTTAGAACTAGTGCATAACGATATTGTTTCTTGTATTATAAATTTATTTTAGGCATTTTCTTATTAATTCGTCATTAATAATATTAAATAAAACAAGTTTCGATTTGACCTTCTTCCTAAATTAAAAATCTGGCCCTATAGATGCTTACAGACAGCTGGTAAATGGTATTCTAGAAAAAACCTTCAGTTAGTAGCCAGTCGCCGGCGCTCGGTCCACAGCGACATTCGACGCCTAAATGTTTCAATAGAAACCTAAGACTGGTAAACACTGAATCTTTCTTTTGGAATATCAGTTATCTCGGCTCTTTGTGTAGTGTCTTTTTCAGTTTCGAGAAAAATAAAATCTTCTATCCCAAGATAAACTTAAAAATATTACATGGAAATTAAACGGTTTTGTGTTTTGCACTTCTTCTCTTTTTTTTTTTCTTTTCATATAGACATGGCCCAGTCTGTTTTTCAATGTGCCTCCAGTAAGTTGTTATTCTATCGTTTTTGTGGTCTCTCTAGTGCTCGTCTTCCTATTGGGGACCGTCTCTTGCCTTCTTTACTACTCTATTTGTTGTCATTCGGCCTATATAATCGTTTCATACTACTCTTCTATTTCTTACCTAGTTATGCTTGAATATTAGAAATTATTATGATGAAGTATTAGGTGGTTTAATTGAAGTGGTGTTAGAACTAGTGCATAACGATATTGTTTCTTGTTTCTCAAAAAACCTCTCTGATTTTGTATAAATTTATTTTAGGCATTTTCTTATTAATTCGTCATTAATAATATTAAATAAAACAAGGTTCGGTTTGACCTTCTTCCTAAATTAAAAATCTGGCCCTATAGATGCTTACAGACAGCTGGTAAATGGTATTCTAGAAAAAACCTTCAGTTAGTAGCCAGTCGCCGGCACTCGGTCCACAGCGACATTCGACGCCTAAATGTTTCAATAGAAACCTAAGACTGGTAAACACTGAATCTTTCTTTTGGAATATCAGTTATCTCGGCTCTTTGTGTAGTGTCTTTTTCAGTTTCGAGAAAAATAAAATCTTCTATCCCAAGATAAACTTAAAAATATTACAAGGAAATTAAACGGTTTTGTGTTTTGCACTTCTTCTCTTTTTTTTTTTTATATAGACATGACCCTGTCTGTTTTTCAATGTGCCTCCAGTAAGTTGTTATTCTATCGTTTTTGTGGTCTCTCTAGTGCTCGTCTTCCTATTGGGGACCGTCTCTTGTCTTCTTTACTACTCTATTTGTTGTCATTCGGCTTATATAATCGTTTCATACTACTCTTTTATTTCTTACCTAGTTATGCTTGAATATTAGAAATTATTGTGATGAAGTATTAGGTGGTTTAATCAAAGTGGTGTTAGAACCAGTGCATAACGATATTGTTTCTTGTTTCTCAAAAAACCTCTCTGATTTTGTATAAAATTATTTTAGGCATTTTCTTATTATTCTGTCATTAATATACTTAATTAAAACAAGTTTTAATTTGTCCTTCTTCCTAAATTAAAAATCTGGCCCTATAGATGCTTACAGACAGCTGGTAAATGGTATTCTAGAAAAAACCTTCAGTTAGTAGCCAGTCGCCGGCGCTCGGTCCACAGCGACATTCGACGCCTAAATGTTTCAATAGAAACCTAAGACTGGTAAACACTGAATCTTTCTTTTGGAATATCAGATATCTCGGCTCTTTGTGTATTGTCTTTTTCAGTTTCGAGAAAAATAAAATCTTGTATCCCAAGATAAACTTAAAAATATTACATGGAAATTAAACGGTTTTGTGTTTTGCACTTCTTCTCTTTTTTTTTTTTTCTTTTCATATAGACATGACCCTGTCTGTTTTTCAATGTGCCTCCAGTAAGTTGTTATTCTATCGTTTTTGTGGTCTCTCTAGTGCTCGTCTTCCTATTGGGGACCGTCTCTTGCCCTCTTTACTACTCTATTTGTTGTCATTCGGCCTATATAATCGTTTCATACTACTCTTCTATTTCTTACCTAGTTATGCTTGAATATTAGAAATTATTATGATGAAGTATTAGGTGGTTTAATTGAAGTGCTGTTAGAACTAGTGCATAACGATATTGTTTCTTGTTTCTCAAAAAACCTCTCTGATTTTGTATAAATTTATTTTAGGCATTTTCTTATTAATTCGTCATTATTAATATTAAATAAAACAAGTTTCGATTTGACCTTCTTCCTAAATTAAAAATCTGGCCCTATAGATGCTTACAGACAGCTGGTAAATGGTATTCTAGAAAAAACCTTCAGTTAGTAGCCAGTCGCCGGCGCTCGGTCCACAGCGACATTCGACGCCTAAATGTTTCAATAGAAACCTAAGACTGGTAAACACTGAATCTTTCTTTTGGAATATCAGTTATCTCGGCTCTTTGTGTAGTGTCTTTTTCAGTTTCGAGAAAAATAAAATCTTCTATCCCAAGATAAACTTAAAAATATTACATGGAAATTAAACGGTTTTGTGTTTTGCACTTCTTCTCTTTTTTTTTTTTTTCTTTTCATATAGACATGACCCTGTCTGTTTTTCAATGTGCCTCCAGTAAGTTGTTATTCTATCGTTTTTGTGGTCTCTCTAGTGCTCGTCTTCCTATTGGGGACCGTCTCTTGCCTTCTTTACTACTCTATTTGTTGTCATTCGGCCTATATAATCGTTTCATACTACTCTTCTATTTCTTACCTAGTTATGCTTGAATATTAGAAATTATTATGATGAAGTATTAGGTGGTTTAATTGAAGTGCTGTTAGAACTAGTGCATAACGATATTGTTTCTTGTTTCTCAAAAAACCTCCCTGATTTTGTATAAATTTATTTTAGGCATTTTCTTATTAATTCGTCATTAATAATATTAAATAAAACAATTTTCGATTTGACCTTCTTCCTAAATTAAAAATCTGGCCCTATAGATGCTTACAGACAGCTGGTAAATGGTATTCTAGAAAAAACCTTCAGTTAGTAGCCAGTCGCCGGCGCTCGGTCCACAGCGACATTCGACTCCTAAATGTTTCAATAGAAACCTAAGACTGGTAAACACTGAATCTTTCTTTTGGAATATCAGTTATCTCGGCTCTTTGTGTAGTGTCTTTTTCAGTTTCGAGAAAAATAAAATCTTCTATCCCAAGATAAACTTAAAAATATTACATGGAAATTAAACGGTTTTGTGTTTTGCACTTCTTCTTCTTCTTCTCTTTTTTTTTTTTTCATATAGACATGACCCCGTCTGTTTTTCAATGTGCCTCCAGTAAGTTGTTATTCTATCGTTTTTGTGGTCTCTCTAGTGCTCGTCTTCCTATTGGGGACCGTCTCTTGCCATCTTTACTACTCTATTTGTCGTCATTCGGCTTATATAATCGTTTCATACTACTCTTTTATTTCTTACCTAGTTATGCTTGAATATTAGAAATTATTATGATGAAGTATTAGGTGGTTTAATCAAAGTGGTGTTAGAACTAGTGCATAACGATATTGTTTCTTATATTATTAATTTATTTTAGGCATTTTCTTATTAATTCGTCATTAATAATATTAAATAAAACAAGTTTCGATTTGACCTTCTTCCTAAATTAAAAATCTGGCCCTATAGATGCTTACAGACAGCTGGTAAATGGTATTCTAGAAAAAACCTTCAGTTAGTGGCCAGTCGCCGGCGCTCGATCCACAGCGACATTCGACGCCTAAATGTTTCAATAGAAACCTAAGACTGGTAAACACTGAATCTTTCTTTTGGAATATCAGTTATCTCGGCTCTTTGTGTAGTGTCTTTTTCAGTTTCGAGAAAAATAAAATCTTCTATCCCAAGATAAACTTAAAAATATTACATGGAAATTAAACGGTTTTGTGTTTTGCACTTCTTCTCTTTTTTTTTATATAGACATGACCCTGTCTGTTTTTCAATGTGCCTCCAGTAAGTTGTTATTCTATCGTTTTTGTGGTCTCTCTAGTGCTCGTCTTCCTATTGGGGACCGTCTCTTGTCTTCTTTACTACTCTATTTGTTGTCATTCGGCTTATATAATCGTTTCATACTACTCTTTTATTTCTTACCTAGTTATGCTTGAATATTAGAAATTATTATGATGAAGTATTAAGTGGTTTAATCAAAGTGGTGTTAGAACCAGTGCATAACGATATTGTTTCTTGTTTCTCAAAAAACCTCTCTGATTTGTATAAAATTATTTTAGGCATTTTCTTATTATTCTGTCATTAATATACTTAATTAAAACAAGTTTTAATTTGTCCTTCTTCCTAAATTAAAAATCTGGCCCTATAGATGCTTACAGACAGCTTCTTCTTCTTCTTCAAGTGCCCTGTCCGTTGCGAACGTTGGCTATTAACATGGCAATTCTGATCTTATTTGCGGCGCTTCTGAATAGTTCGACCGATGTGAGCCCGAACCACTTCCTCAGATTTTGGAGCCACGAGTGTCTTCTCCTGCCTGGCCCTCGCTTACTGTCTATTTTTCCCTGGACAATCAATTGCAGTAGACGGTACTTATCGTGTCTCAATATGTGGCCTAGATATTACAGACAGCTGGTAAATGGTATTCTAGAAAAAACCTTCAGTTAGTAGCCAGTCGCCGGCGCTCGGTCCACAGCGACATTCGACGCCTAAATGTTTCAATAGAAACCTAAGACTGGTAAACACTGAATCTTTCTTTTGGAATATCAGTTATCTCGGCTCTTTGTGTAGTGTCTTTTTCAGTTTCGAGAAAAATAAAATCTTCTATCCCAAGATAAACTTAAAAATATTACATGGAAATTAAACGGTTTTGTGTTTTGCACTTCTTCTTCTTCTTCTCTTTTTTTTTTCTTTTCATATAGACATGACCCCGTCTGTTTTTCAATGTGCCTCCAGTAAGTTGTTATTCTATCGTTTTTGTGGTCTCTCTAGTGCTCGTCTTCCTATTGGGGACCGTCTCTTGCCTTCTTTACTACTCTATTTGTTGTCATTCGGCTTATATAATCGTTTCATACTACTCTTTTATTTCTTACCTAGTTATGCTTGAATATTAGAAATTATTATGATGAAGTATTAGGTGGTTTAATCAAAGTGGTGTTAGAACTAGTGCATAACGATATTGTTTTTTGTATTATAAATTTATTTTAGGCATTTTCTTATTAATTCGTCATTAATAATATTAAATAAAACAAGTTTCGATTAGACCTTCTTCCTAAATTAAAAATCTGGCCCTATAGATGCTTACAGACAGCTGGTAAATGGTATTCTAGAAAAAACCTTCAATTAGTAGCCAGTCGCCGGCGCTCGGTCCACAGCGACATTCGACGCCTAAATGTTTCAATAGAAACCTAAGACTGGTAAACACTGAATCTTTCTTTTGGAATATCAGTTATCTCGGCTCTTTGTGTAGTGTCTTTTTCAGTTTCGAGAAAAATAAAATCTTCTATCCCAAGATAAACTTAAAAATATTACATGGAAATTAAACGGTTTTGTGTTTTGCACTTCTTCTTCTTCTTCTCTTTTTTTTTTCTTTTCATATAGACATGACCCCGTCTGTTTTTCAATGTGCCTCCAGTAAGTTGTTATTCTATCGTTTTTGTGGTCTCTCTAGTGCTCGTCTTCCTATTGGGGACCGTCTCTTGCCTTCTTTACTACTCTATTTGTTGTCATTCGGCTTATATAATCGTTTCATACTACTCTTTTATTTCTTACCTAGTTATGCTTGAATATTAGAAATTATTATGATAAAGTATTAGGTGGTTTAATCAAAGTGGTGTTAGAACTAGTGCATAACGATATTGTTTTTTGTATTATAAATTTATTTTAGGCATTTTCTTATTAATTCGTCATTAATAATATTAAATAAAACAAGTTTCGATTAGACCTTCTTCCTAAATTAAAAATCTGGCCCTATAGATGCTTACAGACAGCTGGTAAATGGTATTCTAGAAAAAAACCTTCAGTTAGTAGCCAGTCGCCGGCGCTCGGTCCACAGCGACATTCGACGCCTAAATGTTTCAATAGAAACCTAAGACTGGTAAACACTGAATCTTTCTTTTGGAATATCAGTAATCTCGGCTCTTTGTGTAGTGTCTTTTTCAGTTTCGAGAAAAATAAAATCTTCTATCCCAAGATAAACTTAAAAATATTACATGGAAATTAAACGGTTTTGTGTTTTGCACTTCTTCTCTTTTTTTTTTCTTTTCATATAGACATGACCCCGTCTGTTTTTCAATGTGCCTCCAGTAAGTTGTTATTCTATCGTTTTTGTGGTCTCTCTAGTGCTCGTCTTCCTATTGGGGACCGTCTCTTGCATTCTTTACTACTCTATTTGTTGTCATTCGGCTTATATAATCGTTTCATACTACTCTTTTAATTCTTACCTAGTTATGCTTGAATATTAGAAATTATTATGATGAAGTATTAGGTGGTTTAATCAAAGTGGTGTTAGAACTAGTGCATAACGATATTGTTTCTTGTTTCTCAAAAAACCTCTCTGATTTTGTATAAACTTATTTTAGGCATTTTCTTATTATTTTGTCATTAATATACCTAATTAAAACAAGTTTTAATTTGTCCTTCTTCCTAAATTAAAAATCTGGCCCTATAGATGCTTACAGACAGCTGGTAAATGGTATTCTAGAAAAAACCTTCAGTTAGTAGCCAGTCGCCGGCGCTCGGTCCACAGCGACATTCGACGCCTAAATGTTTCAATAGAAACCTAAGACTGGTAAACACTGAATCTTTCTTTTGGAATATCAGTTATCTCGGCTCTTTGTGTAGTGTCTTTTTCAGTTTCGAGAAAAATAAAATCTTCTATCCCAAGATAAACTTAAAAATATTACATGGAAATTAAACGGTTTTGTGTTTTGCACTTCTTCTTCTTCTTCTCTTTTTTTTTTCTTTTCATATAGACATGACCCCGTCTGTTTTTCAATGTGCCTCCAGTAAGTTGTTATTCTATCGTTTTTGTGGTCTCTCTAGTGCTCGTCTTCCTATTGGGGACCGTCTCTTGCCTTCTTTACTACTCTATTTGTTGTCATTCGGCTTATATAATCGTTTCATATTACTCTTTTATTTCTTACCTAGTTATGCTTGAATATTAGAAATTATTATGATGAAGTATTAGGTGGTTTAATTGAAGTGGTGTTAGAACTAGTGCATAACGATGTTGTTTCTTGTTTCTCAAAAAACCTCTCTGATTTTGTATAAAATTATTTTAGGCATTTTCTTATTATTCTGTCATTAATATACTTAATTAAAACAAGTTTTAATTTGTCCTTCTTCCTAAATTAAAAATCTGGCCCTATAGATGCTTACAGATAGCTGGTAAATGGTATTCTAGAAAAAACCTTCAGTTAGTAGCCAGTCGCCGGCGCTCGGTCCACAGCGACATTCGACGCCTAAATGTTTCAATAGAAACCTAAGACTGGTAAACACTGAATCTTTCTTTTGGAATATCAGTTATCTCGGCTCTTTGTGTAGTGTCTTTTTCAGTTTCGAGAAAAATAAAATCTTCTATCCCAAGATAAACTTAAAAATATTACATGGAAATTAAACGGTTTTGTGTTTTGCACTTCTTCTCTTTTTTTTTATATAGACATGACCCTGTCTGTTTTTCAATGTGCCTCCAGTAAGTTGTTATTCTATCGTTTTTGTGGTCTCTCTAGTGCTCGTCTTCCTATTGGGGACCGTCTCTTGTCTTCTTTACTACTCTATTTGTTGTCATTCGGCTTATATAATCGTTTCATACTACTCTTTTATTTCTTACCTAGTTATGCTTGAATATTAGAAATTATTATGATGAAGTATTAAGTGGTTTAATCAAAGTGGTGTTAGAACCAGTGCATAACGACATTGTTTCTTGTTTCTCAAAAAACCTCTCTGATTTTGTATAAACTTATTTTAGGCATTTTCTTATTATTTTGTCATTAATATACCTAATTAAAACAAGTTTTAATTTGTCCTTCTTCCTAAATTAAAAATCTGGCCCCATAGATGCTTACAGACAGCTGGTAAATGGTATTCTAGAAAAAACCTTCAGTTAGTAGCCAGTCGCCGGCGCTCGGTCCACAGCGACATTCGACGCCTAAATGTTTCAATAGAAACCTAAGACTGGTAAACACTGAATCTTTCTTTTGGAATATCAGTTATCTCGGCTCTTTGTGTAGTGTCTTTTTCAGTTTCGAGAAAAATAAAATCTTCTATCCCAAGATAAACTTAAAAATATTACATGGAAATTAAACGGTTTTGTGTTTTGCACTTCTTCTCTTTTTTTTTTTTTATATAGACATGACCCTGTCTTTTTTTTCAATGTGCCTCCAGTAAGTTGTTATTCTATCGTTTTTGTGGTCTCTCTAGTGCTCGTCTTCCTATTGGGGACCGTCTCTTGTCTTCTTTACTACTCTATTTGTTGTCATTCGGCTTATATAATCGTTTCATACTACTCTTTTATTTCTTACCTAGTTATGCTTGAATATTAGAAATTATTATGATAAAGTATTAGGTGGTTTAATCAAAGTGGTGTTAGAACCAGTGCATAACGATATTGTTTCTTGTTTCTCAAAAAACCTCTCTGATTTTGTATAAACTTATTTTAGGCATTTTCTTATTATTTTGTCATTAATATACTTAATTAAAACAAGTTTTAATTTGTCCCTCTTCCTAAATTAAAAATCTGGCCCTATAGATGCTTACAGACAGCTGGTAAATGGTATTCTAGAAAAAAACCTTCAGTTAGTAGCCAGTCGCCGGCGCTCGGTCCACAGCGACATTCGATGCCTAAATGTTTCAATAGAAACCTAAGACTGGTAAACACTTAATCTTTCTTTTGGAATATCAGTTATCTCGGCTCTTTGTGTAGTGTCTTTTTCAGTTTCGAGAAAAATAAAATCTTCTATCCCAAGATAAACTTAAAAATATTACATGGAAATTAAACGGTTTTGTGTTTTGCACTTCTTCTCTTTTTTTTCTTTTCATATAGACATGACCCTGTCTGTTTTTCAATGTGCCTCCAGTAAGTTGATATTCTATCGTTTTTGTGGTCTCTCTAGTGCTCGTCTTCCTATTGGGGACCGTCTCTTGTCTTCTTTACAACTCTATTTGTTGTCATTCGGCTTATATAATCGTTCCATACTACTCTTTTATTTCTTACCTAGTTATGCTTGAATATTAGAAATTATTATGATAAAGTATTAGGTGGTTTAATCAAAGTGGTGTTAGAACCAGTGCATAACGATATTGTTTCTTGTTTCTCAAAAAACCTCTCTGATTTTGTATAAACTTATTTTAGGCATTTTCTTATTATTTTGTCATTAATATACCTAATTAAAACAAGTTTTAATTTGTCCTTCTTCCTAAATTAAAAATCTGGCCCTATAGATGCTTACAGACAGCTGGTAAATGGTATTCTAGAAAAAACCTTCAGTTAGTGGCCAGTCGCCGGCGCTCGGTCCACAGCGACATTCGACGCCTAAATGTTTCAATAGAAACCTAAGACTGGTAAACACTGAATCTTTCTTTTGGAATATCAGTTATCTCGGCTCTTTGTGTAGTGTCTTTTTTAGTTTCGAGAAAAATAAAATCTTCTATCCCAAGATAAACTTAAAAATATTACATGGAAATTAAACGGTTTTGTGTTTTGCACTTCTTCTCTTTTTTTTTCTTTTCATATAGACATGACCCTGTCTGTTTTTCAATGTGCCTCCAGTAAGTTGATATTCTATCGTTTTTGTGGTCTCTCTAGTGCTCGTCTTCCTATTGGGGACCGTCTCTTGCCTTCTTTACTACTCTATTTGTTGTCATTCGGCTTATATAATCGTTTCATACTACTCTTTTATTTCTTACCTAGTTATGCTTGAATATTAGAAATTATTATGATGAAGTATTAAGTGGTTTAATCAAAGTGGTGTTAGAACCAGTGCATAACGATATTGTTTCTTGTTTCTCAAAAAACCTCTCTGATTTTGTATAAACTTATTTTAGGCATTTTCTTATTATTTTGTCATTAATATACCTAATTAAAACAAGTTTTAATTTGTCCTTCTTCCTAACTTAAAAATCTGGCCCCATAGATGCTTACAGACAGCTGGTAAATGGTATTCTAGAAAAAACCTTCAGTTAGTAGCCAGTCGCCGGCGCTCGGTCCACAGCGACATTCGACGCCTAAATGTTTCAATAGAAACCTAAGACTGGTAAACACTGAATCTTTCTTTTGGAATATCAGTTATCTCGGCTCTTTGTGTAGTGTCTTTTTCAGTTTCGAGAAAAATAAAATCTTCTATCCCAAGATAAACTTAAAAATATTACATGGAAATTAAACGGTTTTGTGTTTTGCACTTCTTCTCTTTTTTTTTATATAGACATGACCCTGTCTTTTTTTTCAATGTGCCTCAAGTAAGTTGTTATTCTATCGTTTTTGTGGTCTCTCTAGTGCTCGTCTTCCTATTGGGGACCGTCTCTTGTCTTCTTTACTACTCTATTTGTTGTCATTCGGCTTATATAATCGTTTCATACTACTCTTTTATTTCTTACCTAGTTATGCTTGAATATTAGAAATTTTTATGATAAAGTATTAGGTGGTTTAATCAAAGTGGTGTTAGAACCAGTGCATAACGATATCGTTTCTTGTTTCTCAAAAAACCTCTCTGATTTTGTATAAACTTATTTTAGGCATTTTCTTATTATTTTGTCATTAATATACTTAATTAAAACAAGTTTTAATTTGTCCTTCTTCCTAAATTAAAAATCTGGCCCTATAGATGCTTACAGACAGCTGGTAAATGGTATTCTAGAAAAAAACCTTCAGTTAGTAGCCAGTCGCCGGCGCTCGGTCCACAGCGACATTCGATGCCTAAATGTTTCAATAGAAACCTAAGACTGGTAAACACTTAATCTTTCTTTTGGAATATCAGTTATCTCGGCTCTTTGTGTAGTGTCTTTTTCAGTTTCGAGAAAAATAAAATCTTCTATCCCAAGATAAACTTAAAAATATTACATGGAAATTAAACGGTTTTGTGTTTTGCACTTCTTCTCTTTTTTTTTCTTTTCATATAGACATGACCCTGTCTGTTTTTCAATGTGCCTCCAGTAAGTTGATATTCTATCGTTTTTGTGGTCTCTCTAGTGCTCGTCTTCCTATTGGGGACCGTCTCTTGTCTTCTTTACAACTCTATTTGTTGTCATTCGGCTTATATAATCGTTCCATACTACTCTTTTATTTCTTACCTAGTTATGCTTGAATATTAGAAATTATTATGATGAAGTATTAGGTGGTTTAATCAAAGTGGTGTTAGAACCAGTGCATAACGATATTGTTTCTTGTTTCTCAAAAAACCTCTCTGATTTTGTATAAACTTATTTTAGGCATTTTCTTATTATTTTGTCATTAATATACCTAATTAAAACAAGTTTTAATTTGTCCTTCTTCCTAAATTAAAAATCTGGCCCTATAGATGCTTACAGACAGCTGGTAAATGGTATTCTAGAAAAAACCTTCAGTTAGTGGCCAGTCGCCGGCGCTCGGTCCACAGCGACATTCGACGCCTAAATGTTTCAATAGAAACCTAAGACTGGTAAACACTGAATCTTTCTTTTGGAATATCAGTTATCTCGGCTCTTTGTGTAGTGTCTTTTTTAGTTTCGAGAAAAATAAAATCTTCTATCCCAAGATAAACTTAAAAATATTACATGGAAATTAAACGGTTTTGTGTTTTGCACTTCTTCTCTTTTTTTTTCTTTTCATATAGACATGACCCTGTCTGTTTTTCAATGTGCCTCCAGTAAGTTGTTATTCTATCGTTTTTGTGGTCTCTCTAGTGCTCGTCTTCCTATTGGGGACCGTCTCTTGCCTTCTTTACTACTCTATTTGTTGTCATTCGGCTTATATAATCGTTTCATACTACTCTTTTATTTCTTACCTAATTATGCTTGAATATTAGAAATTATTATGATGAAGTATTAGGAGGTTTAATTGAAGTGGTGTTAGAACTAGTGCATAACGATATTGTTTCTTGTTTCTCAAAAAACCTCTCTGATTTTGTATAAATTTATTTTAAGCATTTTCTTATTATTTCGTCATTAATAATATTAAATAAAACAAGTTTCAATTTGTCCTTCTTCCTAAATTAAAAATCTGGCCCTATAGATGCTTACAGACAGCTGGTAAATGGTATTCTAGAAAAAACCTTCAGTTAGCCAGTCGCCGGCGCTCGGTCCACAGCGACATTCGACGCCTAAATGTTTCAATAGAAACCTAAGACTGGTAAACACTGAATCTTTCTTTTGGAATATCAGTTATCTCGGCTCTTTGTGTAGTGTCTTTTTCAGTGTCGAGAAAAATAAAATCTTCTATCCCAAGATAAACTTAAAAATATTACATGGAAATTAAACGGTTTTGTGTTTTGCACTTCTTCTCTTTTTTTTCTTTCCATATAGACATGACCCTGTCTGTTTTTCAATGTGCCTCCAGTAAGTTGTTATTCTATCGTTATTGTGATCTCTCTAGTGCTCGTCTTTCTATTGGGGACCGTCTCTTGCCTTCTTTACTACTCTATTTGTTGTCATTCGGCTTATATAATCGTTTCATACTACTCTTTTATTTCTTACCTAGTTATGCTTGAATATTAGAAATTATTATGATGAAGTATTAGGTGGTTTAACTGAAGTGGTGTTAGAACTAGTGCATAACGATATTGTTTCTTGTTTCTCAAAAAACCTCTCTGATTTTGTATAAATTTATTTTAGGCATTTTCTTATTATTTCGTCATTAATAATATTAAATAAAACAAGTTTCAATTTGACCTTCTTCCTAAATTAAAAATCTGGCCCTATAGATGCTTACAGACAGCTGGTAAATGGTATTCTAGAAAAAACCTTCAGTTAGTAGCCAGTCGCCGGCGCTCGGTCCACAGCGACATTCGACGCCTAAATGTTTTAATTGAAACCTAAGACTGGTAAACACTGAATCTTTCTTTTGGAATATCAGATATCTCGGCTCTTTGTGTATTGTCTTTTTCAGTTTCGAGAAAAATAAAATCTTCTATCCCAAGATAAACTTAAAAATATTACATGGAAATTAAACGGTTTTGTGTTTTGCACTTCTTCTCTTTTTTTTTCTTTTCATATAGACATGACCCTGTCTGTTTTTCAATGTGCCTCCAGTAAGTTGTTATTCTATCGTTTTTGTGGTCTCTCTAGTGCTCGTCTTCCTATTGGGGACCGTCTCTTGCCTTCTTTACTACTCTATTTGTTGTCATTCGGCCTATATAATCGTTTCATACTACTCTTCTATTTCTTACCTAGTTATGCTTGAATATTAGAAATTATTAAGTATGATGAAGTATTATGTGGTTTAATTGAAGTGGTGTTAGAACTAGTGCATAACGATATTGTTTCTTGTTTCTCAAAAAACCTCTCTGATTTTGTATAAATTTATTTTAGGCATTTTCTTATTATTTCGTCATTAATAATATTAAATAAAACAAGTTTCAATTTGACCTTCTTCCTAAATTAAAAATCTGGCACTATAGATGCTTACAGACAGCTGGTAAATGGTATTCTAGAAAAAACCTTCAGTTAGTAGCCAGTCGCCGGCGCTCGGTCCACAGCGACATTCGACGCCTAAATGTTTCAATAGAAACCTAAGACTGGTAAACACTGAATCTTTCTTTTGGAATATCAGTTATCTCGGCTCTTTGTGTAGTGTCTTTTTCAGTTTCGAGAAAAATAAAATCTTCTATCCCAAGATAAACTTAAAAATATTACATGGAAATTAAACGGTTTTGTGTTTTGCACTTCTCTTTTTTTTTTCTTTTTATATAGACATGACCCTGTCTGTTTTTCAATGTGCCTCCAGTAAGTTGTTATTCTATCGTTTTTGTGATCTCTCTAGTGCTCGTCTTTCTAGTGGGGACCGTCTCTTGCCTTCTTTACTACTCTATTTGTTGTCATTCGGCCTATATAATCGTTTCATACTACTCTTCTATTTCTTACCTAGTTATGCTTGAATATTAGAAATTATTATGATGAAGTATTATGTGGTTTAATTGAAGTGGTGTTAGAACTAGTGCATAACGATATTGTTTCTTGTTTCTCAAAAAACCTCTCTGATTTTGTATAAATTTATTTTAGGCATTTTCTTATTATTTCGTCATTAATAATATTAAATAAAACAAGTTTCAATTTGACCTTCTTCCTAAATTAAAAATCTGGCCCTATAGATGCTTACAGACAGCTGGTAAATGGTATTCTAGAAAAAACCTTCAGTTAGTAGCCAGTCGCCGGCGCTCGGTCCACAGCGACATTCGACGCCTAAATGTTTCAATAGAAACCTAAGACTGGTAAACACTGAATCTTTCTTTTGGAATATCAGTTATCTCGGCTCTTTGTGTAGTGTCTTTTTCAGTTTCGAGAAAAATAAATTCTTCTATCCCAAGATAAACTTAAAAATATTACATGGAAATTAAACGGTTTTGTGTTTTACACTTCTCTTTTTTTTTCTTTTCATATAGACATGACCCTGTCTGTTTTTCAATGTGCCTCCAGTAAGTTGTTATTCTATCGTTTTTGTGGTCTCTCTAGTGCTCGTCTTTCTAGTGGGGACCGTCTCTTGCCTTCTTTACTACTCTATTTGTTGTAATTCGGCTTATATAATCGTTTCATACTACTCTTTTATTTCTTACCTAGTTATGCTTGAATATTAGAAATTATTATGATGAGGTATTAGGTGGTTTAATTGAAGTGGTGTTAGAACTAGTGCATAACGATATTGTTTCTTGTTTCTCAAAAAACCTCTCTGATTTTGTATAAATTTATTTTAGGCATTTTCTTATTATTTCGTCATTAATAATATTAAATAAAACAAGTTTCAATTTGACCTTCTTCCTAAATTAAAAATCTGGCCCTATAGATGCTTACAGACAGCTGGTAAAAGGTATTCTAGAAAAAACCTTCAGTTAGTAGCCAGTCGCCGGCGCTCGGTCCACAGCGACATTCGATGCCTAAATGTTTCAATAGAAACCTAAGACTGGTAAACACTGAATCTTTCTTTTGGAATATCAGTTATCTCGGCTCTTTGTGTAGTGTCTTTTTCAGTTTCGAGAAAAATAAAATCTTCTATCCCAAGATAAACTTAAAAATATTACATGGAAATTAAACGGTTTTGTGTTTTGCACTTCTCTTTTTTTTTCTTTTCATATAGACATGACCCTGTCTGTTTTTCAATGTGCCTCCAGTAAGTTGTTATTCTATCGTTTTTGTGATCTCTCTAGTGCTCGTCTTTATATTGGGGACCGTCTCTTGCCTTCTTTACTACTCTATTTGTTGTAATTCGGCTTATATAATCGTTTCATACTACTCTTTTATTTCTTACCTAGTTATGCTTGAATATTAGAAATTATTATGATGAGGTATTAGGTGGTTTAATTGAAGTGGTGTTAGAACTAGTGCATAACGATATTGTTTCTTGTTTCTCAAAAAACCTCTCTGATTTTGTATAAATTTATTTTAGGCATTTTCTTATTATTTCGTCATTAATAATATTAAATAAAACAAGTTTCAATTTGACCTTCTTCCTAAATTAAAAATCTGGCCCTATAGATGCTTACAGACAGCTGGTAAATGGTATTCTAGAAAAAACCTTCAGTTAGCCAGTCGCCGGCGCTCGGTCCACAGCGACATTCGACGCCTAAATGTTTCAATAGAAACCTAAGACTGGTAAACACTGAATCTTTCTTTTGGAATATCAGTTATCTCGGCTCTTTGTGTAGTGTCTTTTTCAGTGTCGAGAAAAATAAAATCTTCTATCCCAAGATAAACTTAAAAATATTACATGGAAATTAAACGGTTTTGTGTTTTGCACTTCTTCTCTTTTTTTTCTTTCCATATAGACATGACCCTGTCTGTTTTTCAATGTGCCTCCAGTAAGTTGTTATTCTATCGTTATTGTGATCTCTCTAGTGCTCGTCTTTCTATTGGGGACCGTCTCTTGCCTTCTTTACTACTCTATTTGTTGTCATTCGGCTTATATAATCGTTTCATACTACTCTTTTATTTCTTACCTAGTTATGCTTGAATATTAGAAATTATTATGATGAAGTATTAGGTGGTTTAACTGAAGTGGTGTTAGAACTAGTGCATAACGATATTGTTTCTTGTTTCTCAAAAAACCTCTCTGATTTTGTATAAACTTATTTTAGGCATTTTCTTATTATTTTGTCATTAATATACCTAATTAAAACAAGTTTTAATTTGTCCTTCTTCCTAAATTAAAAATCTGGCCCTATAGATGCTTACAGACAGCTGGTAAATGGTATTCTAGAAAAAACCTTCAGTTAGTGGCCAGTCGCCGGCGCTCGGTCCACAGCGACATTCGACGCCTAAATGTTTCAATAGAAACCTAAGACTGGTAAACACTGAATCTTTCTTTTGGAATATCAGTTATCTCGGCTCTTTGTGTAGTGTCTTTTTTAGTTTCGAGAAAAATAAAATCTTCTATCCCAAGATAAACTTAAAAATATTACATGGAAATTAAACGGTTTTGTGTTTTGCACTTCTTCTCTTTTTTTTTCTTTTCATATAGACATGACCCTGTCTGTTTTTCAATGTGCCTCCAGTAAGTTGTTATTCTATCGTTTTTGTGGTCTCTCTAGTGCTCGTCTTCCTATTGGGGACCGTCTCTTGCCTTCTTTACTACTCTATTTGTTGTCATTCGGCTTATATAATCGTTTCATACTACTCTTTTATTTCTTACCTAATTATGCTTGAATATTAGAAATTATTATGATGAAGTATTAGGAGGTTTAATTGAAGTGGTGTTAGAACTAGTGCATAACGATATTGTTTCTTGTTTCTCAAAAAACCTCTCTGATTTTGTATAAATTTATTTTAAGCATTTTCTTATTATTTCGTCATTAATAATATTAAATAAAACAAGTTTCAATTTGTCCTTCTTCCTAAATTAAAAATCTGGCCCTATAGATGCTTACAGACAGCTGGTAAATGGTATTCTAGAAAAAACCTTCAGTTAGCCAGTCGCCGGCGCTCGGTCCACAGCGACATTCGACGCCTAAATGTTTCAATAGAAACCTAAGACTGGTAAACACTGAATCTTTCTTTTGGAATATCAGTTATCTCGGCTCTTTGTGTAGTGTCTTTTTCAGTGTCGAGAAAAATAAAATCTTCTATCCCAAGATAAACTTAAAAATATTACATGGAAATTAAACGGTTTTGTGTTTTGCACTTCTTCTCTTTTTTTTCTTTCCATATAGACATGACCCTGTCTGTTTTTCAATGTGCCTCCAGTAAGTTGTTATTCTATCGTTATTGTGATCTCTCTAGTGCTCGTCTTTCTATTGGGGACCGTCTCTTGCCTTCTTTACTACTCTATTTGTTGTCATTCGGCTTATATAATCGTTTCATACTACTCTTTTATTTCTTACCTAGTTATGCTTGAATATTAGAAATTATTATGATGAAGTATTAGGTGGTTTAACTGAAGTGGTGTTAGAACTAGTGCATAACGATATTGTTTCTTGTTTCTCAAAAAACCTCTCTGATTTTGTATAAATTTATTTTAGGCATTTTCTTATTATTTCGTCATTAATAATATTAAATAAAACAAGTTTCAATTTGACCTTCTTCCTAAATTAAAAATCTGGCCCTATAGATGCTTACAGACAGCTGGTAAATGGTATTCTAGAAAAAACCTTCAGTTAGTAGCCAGTCGCCGGCGCTCGGTCCACAGCGACATTCGACGCCTAAATGTTTTAATTGAAACCTAAGACTGGTAAACACTGAATCTTTCTTTTGGAATATCAGATATCTCGGCTCTTTGTGTATTGTCTTTTTCAGTTTCGAGAAAAATAAAATCTTCTATCCCAAGATAAACTTAAAAATATTACATGGAAATTAAACGGTTTTGTGTTTTGCACTTCTTCTCTTTTTTTTTCTTTTCATATAGACATGACCCTGTCTGTTTTTCAATGTGCCTCCAGTAAGTTGTTATTCTATCGTTTTTGTGGTCTCTCTAGTGCTCGTCTTCCTATTGGGGACCGTCTCTTGCCTTCTTTACTACTCTATTTGTTGTCATTCGGCCTATATAATCGTTTCATACTACTCTTCTATTTCTTACCTAGTTATGCTTGAATATTAGAAATTATTAAGTATGATGAAGTATTATGTGGTTTAATTGAAGTGGTGTTAGAACTAGTGCATAACGATATTGTTTCTTGTTTCTCAAAAAACCTCTCTGATTTTGTATAAATTTATTTTAGGCATTTTCTTATTATTTCGTCATTAATAATATTAAATAAAACAAGTTTCAATTTGACCTTCTTCCTAAATTAAAAATCTGGCACTATAGATGCTTACAGACAGCTGGTAAATGGTATTCTAGAAAAAACCTTCAGTTAGTAGCCAGTCGCCGGCGCTCGGTCCACAGCGACATTCGACGCCTAAATGTTTCAATAGAAACCTAAGACTGGTAAACACTGAATCTTTCTTTTGGAATATCAGTTATCTCGGCTCTTTGTGTAGTGTCTTTTTCAGTTTCGAGAAAAATAAAATCTTCTATCCCAAGATAAACTTAAAAATATTACATGGAAATTAAACGGTTTTGTGTTTTGCACTTCTCTTTTTTTTTTCTTTTTATATAGACATGACCCTGTCTGTTTTTCAATGTGCCTCCAGTAAGTTGTTATTCTATCGTTTTTGTGATCTCTCTAGTGCTCGTCTTTCTAGTGGGGACCGTCTCTTGCCTTCTTTACTACTCTATTTGTTGTCATTCGGCCTATATAATCGTTTCATACTACTCTTCTATTTCTTACCTAGTTATGCTTGAATATTAGAAATTATTATGATGAAGTATTATGTGGTTTAATTGAAGTGGTGTTAGAACTAGTGCATAACGATATTGTTTCTTGTTTCTCAAAAAACCTCTCTGATTTTGTATAAATTTATTTTAGGCATTTTCTTATTATTTCGTCATTAATAATATTAAATAAAACAAGTTTCAATTTGACCTTCTTCCTAAATTAAAAATCTGGCCCTATAGATGCTTACAGACAGCTGGTAAATGGTATTCTAGAAAAAACCTTCAGTTAGTAGCCAGTCGCCGGCGCTCGGTCCACAGCGACATTCGACGCCTAAATGTTTCAATAGAAACCTAAGACTGGTAAACACTGAATCTTTCTTTTGGAATATCAGTTATCTCGGCTCTTTGTGTAGTGTCTTTTTCAGTTTCGAGAAAAATAAATTCTTCTATCCCAAGATAAACTTAAAAATATTACATGGAAATTAAACGGTTTTGTGTTTTACACTTCTCTTTTTTTTTCTTTTCATATAGACATGACCCTGTCTGTTTTTCAATGTGCCTCCAGTAAGTTGTTATTCTATCGTTTTTGTGGTCTCTCTAGTGCTCGTCTTTCTAGTGGGGACCGTCTCTTGCCTTCTTTACTACTCTATTTGTTGTAATTCGGCTTATATAATCGTTTCATACTACTCTTTTATTTCTTACCTAGTTATGCTTGAATATTAGAAATTATTATGATGAGGTATTAGGTGGTTTAATTGAAGTGGTGTTAGAACTAGTGCATAACGATATTGTTTCTTGTTTCTCAAAAAACCTCTCTGATTTTGTATAAATTTATTTTAGGCATTTTCTTATTATTTCGTCATTAATAATATTAAATAAAACAAGTTTCAATTTGACCTTCTTCCTAAATTAAAAATCTGGCCCTATAGATGCTTACAGACAGCTGGTAAAAGGTATTCTAGAAAAAACCTTCAGTTAGTAGCCAGTCGCCGGCGCTCGGTCCACAGCGACATTCGATGCCTAAATGTTTCAATAGAAACCTAAGACTGGTAAACACTGAATCTTTCTTTTGGAATATCAGTTATCTCGGCTCTTTGTGTAGTGTCTTTTTCAGTTTCGAGAAAAATAAAATCTTCTATCCCAAGATAAACTTAAAAATATTACATGGAAATTAAACGGTTTTGTGTTTTGCACTTCTCTTTTTTTTTCTTTTCATATAGACATGACCCTGTCTGTTTTTCAATGTGCCTCCAGTAAGTTGTTATTCTATCGTTTTTGTGATCTCTCTAGTGCTCGTCTTTATATTGGGGACCGTCTCTTGCCTTCTTTACTACTCTATTTGTTGTAATTCGGCTTATATAATCGTTTCATACTACTCTTTTATTTCTTACCTAGTTATGCTTGAATATTAGAAATTATTATGATGAGGTATTAGGTGGTTTAATTGAAGTGGTGTTAGAACTAGTGCATAACGATATTGTTTCTTGTTTCTCAAAAAACCTCTCTGATTTTGTATAAATTTATTTTAGGCATTTTCTTATTATTTCGTCATTAATAATATTAAATAAAACAAGTTTCAATTTGACCTTCTTCCTAAATTAAAAATCTGGCCCTATAGATGCTTACAGACAGCTGGTAAATGGTATTCTAGAAAAAACCTTCAGTTAGTAGCCAGTCGCCGGCGCTCGGTCCACAGCGACATTCGACGCCTAAATGTTTCAATAGAAACCTAAGTCTGGTAAACACTGAATCTTTCTTTTGGAATATCAGTTATCTCGGCTCTTTGTGTAGTGTCTTTTTCAGTTTCGAGAAAAATAAAATCTTCTATCCCAAGATAAACTTAAAAATATTACATGGAAATTAAACGGTTTTGTGTTTTGCACTTCTCTTTTTTTTTCTTTTCATATAGACATGACCCTGTCTGTTTTTTAATGTGCCTCCAGTAAGTTGTTATTCTATCGTTTTTGTGGTCTCTCTAGTGCTCGTCTTTCTAGTGGGGACCGTCTCTTGCCTTCTTTACTACTCTATTTGTTGTAATTCGGCTTTTATAATCGTTTCATACTACTCTTTTATTTCTTACCTAGTTATGCTTGAATATTAGAAATTATTATTATGAGGTATTAGGTGGTTTAATTGAAGTGGTGTTAGAACTAGTGCATAACGATATTGTTTCTTGTTTCTCAAAAAACCTCTCTGATTTTGTATAAATTTATTTTAGGCATTTTCTTATTATTTCGTCATTAATAATATTAAATAAAACAAGTTTCAATTTGACCTTCTTCCTAAATTAAAAATCTGGCCCTATAGATGCTTACAGACAGCTGGTAAATGGTATTCTAGAAAAAACCTTCAGTTAGTAGCCAGTCGCCGGCGCTCGGTCCACAGCGACATTCGACGCCTAAATGTTTCAATAGAAACCTAAGACTGGTAAACACTGAATCTTTCTTTTGGAATATCAGTTATCTCGGCTCTTTGTGTAGTGTCTTTTTCAGTTTCGAGAAAAATAAATTCTTCTATCCCAAGATAAACTTAAAAATATTACATGGAAATTAAACGGTTTTGTGTTTTGCACTTCTCTTTTTTTTTCTTTTCATATAGACATGACCCTGTCTGTTTTTCAATGTGCCTCCAGTAAGTTGTTATTCTATCGTTTTTGTGATCTCTCTAGTGCTCGTCTTTCTAGTGGGGACCGTCTCTTGCCTTCTTTACTACTCTATTTGTTGTAATTCGGCTTATATAATCGTTTCATACTACTCTTTTATTTCTTACCTAGTTATGCTTGAATATTAGAAATTATTATGATGAGGTATTAGGTGGTTTAATTGAAGTGGTGTTAGAACTAGTGCATAACGATATTGTTTCTTGTTTCTCAAAAAACCTCTCTGATTTTGTATAAATTTATTTTAGGCATTTTCTTATTATTTCGTCATTAATAATATTAAATAAAACAAGTTTCAATTTGACCTTCTTCCTAAATTAAAAATCTGGCCCTATAGATGCTTACAGACAGCTGGTAAAAGGTATTCTAGAAAAAACCTTCAGTTAGTAGCCAGTCGCCGGCGCTCGGTCCACAGCGACATTCGATGCCTAAATGTTTCAATAGAAACCTAAGACTGGTAAACACTGAATCTTTCTTTTGGAATATCAGTTATCTCGGCTCTTTGTGTAGTGTCTTTTTCAGTTTCGAGAAAAATAAAATCTTCTATCCCAAGATAAACTTAAAAATATTACATGGAAATTAAACGGTTTTGTGTTTTGCACTTCTCTTTTTTTTTCTTTTCATATAGACATGACCCTGTCTGTTTTTCAATGTGCCTCCAGTAAGTTGTTATTCTATCGTTTTTGTGATCTCTCTAGTGCTGGTCTTCCTATTGGGGACCGTCTCTTGCCTTCTTTACTACTCTATTTGTTGTCATTCGGCTTATATAATCGTTTCATACTACTCTTTTATTTCTTACCTAGTTATGCTTGAATATTAGAAATTATTATGATGAAGTATTAGGTGGTTTAATCAAAGTGGTGTTAGAACTAGTGCATAACGATATTGTTTCTTGTTTCTCAAAAAACCTCTCTGATTTTGTATAAAATTATTTTAGGCATTTTCTTATTATTCTGTCATTAATATACTTAATTAAAACAAGTTTTAATTTGTCCTTCTTCCTAAATTAAAAATCTGGCCCTATAGATGTTTACAGATAGCTGGTAAATGGTATTCTAGAAAAAACCTTCAGTTAGTAGCCAGTCGCCGGCGCTCGGTCCACAGCGACATTCGACGCCTAAATGTTTCAATAGAAACCTAAGACTGGTAAACACTGAATCTTTCTTTTGGAATATCAGTTATCTCGGCTCTTTGTGTAGTGTCTTTTTCAGTTTCGAGAAAAATAAAATCTTCTATCCCAAGATAAACTTAAAAATATTACATGGAAATTAAACGGTTTTGTGTTTTGCACTTCTTCTCTTTTTTTTTATATAGACATGACCCTGTCTGTTTTTCAATGTGCCTCCAGTAAGTTGTTATTCTATCGTTTTTGTGGTCTCTCTAGTGTTCGTCTTCCTATTGGGGACCGTCTCTTGTCTTCTTTACTACTCTATTTGTTGTCATTCGGCTTATATAATCGTTTCATACTACTCTTTTATTTCTTACCTAGTTATGCTTGAATATTAGAAATTATTATGATGAAGTATTAGGTGGTTTAATCAAAGTGGTGTTAGAACCAGTGCATAACGATATTGTTTCTTGTTTCTCAAAAACCTCTCTGATTTTGTATAAACTTATTTTAGGCATTTTCTTATTATTTTGTCATTAATATACCTAATTAAAACAAGTTTTAATTTGTCCTTCTTCCTAAATTAAAAATCTGGCCCCATAGATGCTTACAGACAGCTGGTAAATGGTATTCTAGAAAAAACCTTCAGTTAGTGGCCAGTCGCCGGCGCTCGGTCCACAGCGACATTCGACGCCTAAATGTTTCAATAGAAACCTAAGACTGGTAAACACTGAATCTTTCTTTTGGAATATCAGTTATCTCGGCTCTTTGTGTAGTGTCTTTTTCAGTTTCGAGAAAAATAAAATCTTCTATCCCAAGATAAACTTAAAAATATTACATGGAAATTAAACGGTTTTGTGTTTTGCACTTCTTTTCTTTTTTTTCTTTTCATATAGACATGACCCTTTCTGTTTTTCAATGTGCCTCCAGTAAGTTGATATTCTATCGTTTTTGTGGTCTCTCTAGTGCTCGTCTTCCTATTGGGGACCGTCTCTTGTCTTCTTTACTACTCTATTTGTTGTCATTCGGCTTATATAATCGTTTCATACTACTCTTTTATTTCTTACCTAGTTATGCTTGAATATTAGAAATTATTATGATGAAGTATTAGGTGGTTTAATCAAAGTGGTGTTAGAACCAGTGCATAACGATATTGTTTCTTGTTTCTCAAAAAACCTCTCTGATTTTGTATAAATTTATTTTAGGCATTTTCTTATTATTTCGTCATTAATAATATTAAATAAAACAAGTTTCAATTTGACCTTCTTCCTAAATTAAAAATCTGGCCCTATAGATGCTTACAGACAGCTGGTAAATGGTATTCTAGAAAAAACCTTCAGTTAGTAGCCAGTCGCCGGCGCTCGGTCCACAGCGACATTCGACGCCTAAATGTTTTAATTGAAACCTAAGACTGGTAAACACTGAATCTTTCTTTTGGAATATCAGATATCTCGGCTCTTTGTGTATTGTCTTTTTCAGTTTCGAGAAAAATAAAATCTTCTATCCCAAGATAAACTTAAAAATATTACATGGAAATTAAACGGTTTTGTGTTTTGCACTTCTTCTCTTTTTTTTTTTCTTTTCATATAGATATGACCCTGTCTGTTTTTCAATGTGCCTCCAGTAAGTTGTTATTCTATCGTTTTTGTGGTCTCTCTAGTGCTCGTCTTCCTATTGAGGACCGTCTCTTGCCTTCTTTACTACTCTATTTGTTGTCATTCGGCCTATATAATCGTTTCATACTACTCTTCTATTTCTTACCTAGTTATGCTTGAATATTAGAAATTATTAAGTATGATGAAGTATTATGTGGTTTAATTGAAGTGGTGTTAGAACTAGTGCATAACGATATTGTTTCTTGTTTCTCAAAAAACCTCTCTGATTTTGTATAAATTTATTTTAGGCATTTTCTTATTATTTCGTCATTAATAATATTAAATAAAACAAGTTTCAATTTGACCTTCTTCTTAAATTAAAAATCTGGCACTATAGATGCTTACAGACAGCTGGTAAATGGTATTCTAGAAAAAACCTTCAGTTAGTAGCCAGTCGCCGGCGCTCGGTCCACAGCGACATTCGACGCCTAAATGTTTCAATAGAAACCTAAGACTGGTAAACACTGAATCTTTCTTTTGGAATATCAGTTATCTCGGCTCTTTGTGTAGTGTCTTTTTCAGTTTCGAGAAAAACAAAATCTTCTATCCCAAGATAAACTTAAAAATATTACATGGAAATTAAACGGTTTTGTGTTTTGCACTTCTTCTCTTTTTTTTTTTTTTTTTCTTTTCATATAGATATGACCCTGTCTGTTTTTCAATGTGCCTCCAGTAAGTTGTTATTCTATCGTTTTTGTGGTCTCTCTAGTGCTCGTCTTCCTATTGGGGACCGTCTCTTGCCTTCTTTACTACTCTATTTGTTGTCATTCGGCTTATATAATCGTTTCAGACTACTCTTTTATTTCTTACCTAGTTATGCTTGAATATTAGAAATTATTATGATGAGGTATTAGGTGGTTTAATTGAAGTGGTGTTAGAACTAGTGCATAACGATATTGTTTCTTGTTTCTCAAAAAACCTCTCTGATTTTGTATAAATTTATTTTAGGCATTTTCTTATTATTTCCTCATTAATAATATTAAATAAAACAAGTTTCAATTTGACCTTCTTCCTAAATTAAAAATCTGGCCCTATAGATGCTTACAGACAGCTGGTAAAAGGTATTCTAGAAAAAACCTTCAGTTAGTAGCCAGTCGCCGGCGCTCGGTCCACAGCGACATTCGATGCCTAAATGTTTCAATAGAAACCTAAGACTGGTAAACACTGAATCTTTCTTTTGGAATATCAGTTATCTCGGCTCTTTGTGTAGTGTCTTTTTCAGTTTCGAGAAAAATAAAATCTTCTATCCCAAGATAAACTTAAAAATATTACATGGAAATTAAACGGTTTTGTGTTTTGCACTTCTCTTTTTTTTTCTTTTCATATAGACATGACCCTGTCTGTTTTTCAATGTGCCTCCAGTAAGTTGTTATTCTATCGTTTTTGTGATCTCTCTAGTGCTCGTCTTTATATTGGGGACCGTCTCTTGCCTTCTTTACTACTCTATTTGTTGTAATTCGGCTTATATAATCGTTTCATACTACTCTTTTATTTCTTACCTAGTTATGCTTGAATATTAGAAATTATTATGATGAGGTATTAGGTGGTTTAATTGAAGTGGTGTTAGAACTAGTGCATAACGATATTGTTGCTTGTTTCTCAAAAAACCTCTCTGATTTTGTATAAATTTATTTTAGGCATTTTCTTATTATTTCGTCATTAATAATATTAAATAAAACAAGTTTCAATTTGACCTTCTTCCTAAATTAAAAATCTGGCCCTATAGATGCTTACAGACAGCTGGTAAATGGTATTCTAGAAAAAACCTTCAGTTAGTAGCCAGTCGCCGGCGCTCGGTCCACAGCGACATTCGACGCCTAAATGTTTCAATAGAAACCTAAGACTGGTAAACACTGAATCTTTCTTTTGGAATATCAGTTATCTCGGCTCTTTGTGTAGTGTCTTTTTCAGTTTCGAGAAAAATAAAATCTTCTATCCCAAGATAAACTTAAAAATATTACATGGAAATTAAACGGTTTTGTGTTTTGCATTTCTCTTTTTTTTTCTTTTCATATAGACATGACCCTGTCTGTTTTTCAATGTGCCTCCAGTAAGTTGTTATTCTATCGTTTTTGTGGTCTCACTAGTGCTCGTCTTTCTAGTGGGGACCGTCTCTTGCCTTCTTTACTACTCTATTTGTTGTAATTCGGCTTTTATAATCGTTTCATACTACTCTTTTATTTCTTACCTAGTTATGCTTGAATATTAGAAATTATTATTATGAGGTATTAGGTGGTTTAATTGAAGTGGTGTTAGAACTAGTGCATAACGATATTGTTTCTTGTTTCTCAAAAAACCTCTCTGATTTTGTATAAATTTATTTTAGGCATTTTCTTATTATTTCGTCATTAATAATATTAAATAAAACAAGTTTCAATTTGACCTTCTTCCTAAATTAAAAATCTGGCCCTATAGATGCTTACAGACAGCTGGTAAATGGTATTCTAGAAAAAACCTTCAGTTAGTAGCCAGTCGCCGGCGCTCGGTCCACAGCGACATTCGACGCCTAAATGTTTCAATAGAAACCTAAGACTGGTAAACACTGAATCTTTCTTTTGGAATATCAGTTATCTCGGCTCTTTGTGTAGTGTCTTTTTCAGTTTCGAGAAAAATAAATTCTTCTATCCCAAGATAAACTTAAAAATATTACATGGAAATTAAACGGTTTTGTGTTTTGCACTTCTCTTTTTTTTTCTTTTCATATAGACATGACCCTGTCTGTTTTTCAATGTGCCTCCAGTAAGTTGTTATTCTATCGTTTTTGTGATCTCTCTAGTGCTCGTCTTTCTAGTGGGGACCGTCTCTTGCCTTCTTTACTACTCTATTTGTTGTAATTCGGCTTATATAATCGTTTCATACTACTCTTTTATTTCTTACCTAGTTATGCTTGAATATTAGAAATTATTATGATGAGGTATTAGGTGGTTTAATTGAAGTGGTGTTAGAACTAGTGCATAACGATATTGTTTCAAGTTTCTCAAAAAACCTCTCTGATTTTGTATAAATTTATTTTAGGCATTTTCTTATTATTTCGTCATTAATAATATTAAATAAAACAAGTTTCAATTTGACCTTCTTCCTAAATTAAAAATCTGGCCCTATAGATGCTTACAGACAGCTGGTAAAAGGTATTCTAGAAAAAACCTTCAGTTAGTAGCCAGTCGCCGGCGCTCGGTCCACAGCGACATTCGATGCCTAAATGTTTCAATAGAAACCTAAGACTGGTAAACACTGAATCTTTCTTTTGGAATATCAGTTATCTCGGCTCTTTGTGTAGTGTCTTTTTCAGTTTCGAGAAAAATAAAATCTTCTATCCCAAGATAAACTTAAAAATATTACATGGAAATTAAACGGTTTTGTGTTTTGCACTTCTCTTTTTTTTTCTTTTCATATAGACATGACCCTGTCTGTTTTTCAATGTGCCTCCAGTAAGTTGTTATTCTATCGTTTTTGTGATCTCTCTAGTGCTGGTCTTCCTATTGGGGACCGTCTCTTGCCTTCTTTACTACTCTATTTGTTGTCATTCGGCTTATATAATCGTTTCAGACTACTCTTTTATTTCTTACCTAGTTATGCTTGAATATTAGAAATTATTATGATGAAGTATTAGGTGGTTTAATCAAAGTGGTGTTAGAACTAGTGCATAACGATATTGTTTCTTGTTTCTCAAAAAACCTCTCTGATTTTGTATAAATTTATTTTAGGCATTTTCTTATTATTTCGTCATTAATAATATTAAATAAAACAAGTTTCAATTTGACCTTCTTCCTAAATTAAAAATCTGGCCCTATAGATGCTTACAGACAGCTGGTAAATGGTATTCTAGAAAAAACCTTCAGTTAGTAGCCAGTCGCCGGCGCTCGGTCCACAGCGACATTCGACGCCTAAATGTTTCAATAGAAACCTAAGACTGGTAAACACTGAATCTTTCTTTTGGAATATCAGTTATCTCGGCTCTTTGTGTAGTGTCTTTTTCAGTTTCGAGAAAAATAAAATCTTCTATCCCAAGATAAACTTAAAAATATTACATGGAAATTAAACGGTTTTGTGTTTTGCACTTCTTCTCTTTTTTTTTATATAGACATGACCCTGTCTGTTTTTCAATGTGCCTCCAGTAAGTTGTTATTCTATCGTTTTTGTGGTCTCTCTAGTGCTCGTGTTCCTATTGGGGACCGTCTCTTGTCTTCTTTACTACTCTATTTGTTGTCATTCGGCTTATATAATCGTTTCATACTACTCTTTTATTTCTTACCTAGTTATGCTTAAATATTAGAAATTATGATGATGAAGTATTAAGTGGTTTAATCAAAGTGGTGTTAGAACCAGTGCATAACGGTATTGTTTCTTGTTTCTCAAAAAAACTCTCTGATTTTGTATAAAGTTATTTTAGGCATTTTCTTATTATTTTGTCATTAATATACCTAATTAAAACAAGTTTTAATTTGTCCTTCTTCCTAAATTAAAAATCTGGCCCTATAGATGCTTACAGACAGCTGGTAAATGGTATTCTAGAAAAAACCTTCAGTTAGTAGCCAGTCGCCGGCGCTCGGTCCACAGCGACATTCGACGCCTAAATGTTTCAATAGAAACCTAAGACTGGTAAACACTGAATCTCTCTTTTGGAATATCAGTTATCTCGGCTCTTTGTGTAGTGTCTTTTTCAGTTTCGAGAAAAATAAAATCTTCTATCCCAAGATAAACTTAAAAATATTACATGGAAATTAATCGGTTTTGTGTTTTGCACTTCTTCTCTTTTTTTTTTTTCTTTTCATATAGACATGACCCTGTCTGTTTTTCAATGTGCCTCCAGTAAGTTGTTATTCTATCGTTTTTGTGGTCTCTCTAGTGCTCGTCTTCCTATTGGGGACCGTCTCTTGCCTTCTTTACTACTCTATTTGTTGTCATTCGGCCTATATAATCGTTTCATACTACTCTTCTATTTCTTACCTAGTTATGCTTGAATATTAGAAATTATTATGATGAAGTATTAGGTGGTTTAATTGAAGTGGTGTTAGAACTAGTGCATAACGATATTGTTTCTTGTTTCTCAAAAAACCTCTCTGATTTTGTATAAATTTATTTTAGGCATTTTCTTATTAATTCGTCATTAATAGTATTAAATAAAACAAGTTTCGATTTGACCTTCTTCCTAAATTAAAAATCTGGCCCTATAGATGCTTACAGACAGCTGGTAAATGGTATTCTAGAAAAAACCTTCAGTTAGTAGCCAGTCGCCGGCGCTCGGTCCACAGCGACATTCGACGCCTAAATGTTTCAATAGAAACCTAAGACTGGTAAACACTGAATCTTTCTTTTGGAATATCAGTTATCTCGGCTCTTTGTGTAGTGTCTTTTTCAGTTTCGAGAAAAATAAAATCTTCATTCCCAAGATAAACTTAAAAATATTACATGGAAATTAAACGGTTTTGTGTTTTGCACTTCTTCTCTTTTTTTTATATAGACATGACCCTGTCTGTTTTTCAATGTGCCTCCAGTAAGTTGTTATTCTATCGTTTTTGTGGTCTCTGTAGTGTTCGTCTTCCTATTGGGGACCGTCTCTTGTCTTCTTTACTACTCTATTTGTTGTCATTCGGCTTATATAATCGTTTCATACTACTCTTTTATTTCTTACCTAGTTATGCTTGAATATTAGAAATTATTATGATGACGTATTAGGTGGTTTAATCAAAGTGGTGTTAGAACCAGTGCATAACGATATTGTTTCTTGTTTCTCAAAAAACCTCTCTGATTTTGTATAAACTTATTTTAGGCATTTTCTTATTATTTTGTCATTAATATACCTAATTAAAACAAGTTTTAATTTGTCCTTCTTCCTAAATTAAAAATCTGGCCCCATAGATGCTTACAGATAGCTGGTAAATGGTATTCTAGAAAAAACCTTCAGTTAGTGGCCAGTCGCCGGCGCTCGGTCCACAGCGACATTCGACGCCTAAATGTTTCAATAGAAACCTAAGACTGGTAAACACTGAATCTTTCTTTTGGAATATCAGTTATCTCGGCTCTTTGTGTAGTGTCTTTTTCAGTTTCGAGAAAAATAAAATCTTCTATCCCAAGATAAACTTAAAAATATTACATGGAAATTAAACGGTTTTGTGTTTTGCACTTCTTCTCTTTTTTTTTTCTTTTCATATAGACATGACCCTGTCTGTTTTTCAATGTGCCTCCAGTAAGTTGTTATTCTATCGTTTTTGTGGTCTCTCTAGTGCTCGTCTTCCTATTGGGGACCGTCTCTTGCCTTCTTTACTACTCTATTTGTTGTCATTCGGCCTATATAATCGTTTCACACTACTCTTCTATTTCTTACCTAGTTATGCTTGAATATTAGAAATTATTATGATGAAGTATTAGGTGGTTTAATTGAAGTGGTGTTAGAACTAGTGCATAACGATATTGTTTCTTGTTTCTCAAAAAACCTCTCTGATTTTGTATAAATTTATTTTAGGCATTTTCTTATTAATTCGTCATTAATAGTATTAAATAAAACAAGTTTCGATTTGACCTTCTTCCTAAATTAAAAATCTGGCCCTATAGATGCTTACAGACAGCTGGTAAATGGTATTCTAGAAAAAACCTTCAGTTAGTAGCCAGTCGCCGGCGCTCGGTCCACAGCGACATTCGACGCCTAAATGTTTCAATAGAAACCTAAGACTGGTAAACACTGAATCTTTCTTTTGGAATATCAGTTATCTCGGCTCTTTGTGTAGTGTCTTTTTCAGTTTCGAGAAAAATAAAATCTTCATTCCCAAGATAAACTTAAAAATATTACATGGAAATTAAACGGTTTTGTGTTTTGCACTTCTTCTCTTTTTTTTTATATAGACATGACCCTGTCTGTTTTTCAATGTGCCTCCAGTAAGTTGTTATTCTATCGTTTTTGTGGTCTCTCTAGTGTTCGTCTTCCTATTGGGGACCGTCTCTTGTCTTCTTTACTACTCTATTTGTTGTCATTCGGCTTATATAATCGTTTCATACTACTCTTTTATTTCTTACCTAGTTATGCTTGAATATTAGAAATTATTATGATGAAGTATTAGGTGGTTTAATCAAAGTGGTGTTAGAACCAGTGCATAACGATATTGTTTCTTGTTTCTCAAAAACCTCTCTGATTTTGTATAAACTTATTTTAGGCATTTTCTTATTATTTTGTCATTAATATACCTAATTAAAACAAGTTTTAATTTGTCCTTCTTCCTAAATTAAAAATCTGGCCCCATAGATGCTTACAGACAGCTGGTAAATGGTATTCTAGAAAAAACCTTCAGTTAGTGGCCAGTCGCCGGCGCTCGGTCCACAGCGACATTCGACGCCTAAATGTTTCAATAGAAACCTAAGACTGGTAAACACTGAATCTTTCTTTTGGAATATCAGTTATCTCGGCTCTTTGTGTAGTGTCTTTTTCAGTTTCGAGAAAAATAAAATCTTCTATCCCAAGATAAACTTAAAAATATTACATGGAAATTAAACGGTTTTGTGTTTTGCACTTCTTTTCTTTTTTTTCTTTTCATATAGACATGACCCTTTCTGTTTTTCAATGTGCCTCCAGTAAGTTGATATTCTATCGTTTTTGTGGTCTCTCTAGTGCTCGTCTTCCTATTGGGGACCGTCTCTTGTCTTCTTTACTACTCTATTTGTTGTCATTCGGCTTATATAATCGTTTCATACTACTCTTTTATTTCTTACCTAGTTATGCTTGAATATTAGAAATTATTATGATGAAGTATTAGGTGGTTTAATCAAAGTGGTGTTAGAACCAGTGCATAACGATATTGTTTCTTGTTTCTCAAAAAACCTCTCTGATTTTGTATAAATTTATTTTAGGCATTTTCTTATTATTTCGTCATTAATAATATTAAATAAAACAAGTTTCAATTTGACCTTCTTCCTAAATTAAAAATCTGGCCCTATAGATGCTTACAGACAGCGGGTAAATGGTATTCTAGAAAAAACCTTCAGTTAGTAGCCAGTCGCCGGCGCTCGGTCCACAGCGACATTCGACGCCTAAATGTTTTAATTGAAACCTAAGACTGGTAAACACTGAATCTTTCTTTTGGAATATCAGATATCTCGGCTCTTTGTGTATTGTCTTTTTCAGTTTCGAGAAAAATAAAATCTTCTATCCCAAGATAAACTTAAAAATATTACATGGAAATTAAACGGTTTTGTGTTTTGCACTTCTTCTCTTTTTTTTTTTCTTTTCATATAGATATGACCCTGTCTGTTTTTCAATGTGCCTCCAGTAAGTTGTTATTCTATCGTTTTTGTGGTCTCTCTAGTGCTCGTCTTCCTATTGAGGACCGTCTCTTGCCTTCTTTACTACTCTATTTGTTGTCATTCGGCCTATATAATCGTTTCATACTACTCTTCTATTTCTTACCTAGTTATGCTTGAATATTAGAAATTATTAAGTATGATGAAGTATTATGTGGTTTAATTGAAGTGGTGTTAGAACTAGTGCATAACGATATTGTTTCTTGTTTCTCAAAAAACCTCTCTGATTTTGTATAAATTTATTTTAGGCATTTTCTTATTATTTCGTCATTAATAATATTAAATAAAACAAGTTTCAATTTGACCTTCTTCTTAAATTAAAAATCTGGCACTATAGATGCTTACAGACAGCTGGTAAATGGTATTCTAGAAAAAACCTTCAGTTAGTAGCCAGTCGCCGGCGCTCGGTCCACAGCGACATTCGACGCCTAAATGTTTCAATAGAAACCTAAGACTGGTAAACACTGAATCTTTCTTTTGGAATATCAGTTATCTCGGCTCTTTGTGTAGTGTCTTTTTCAGTTTCGAGAAAAACAAAATCTTCTATCCCAAGATAAACTTAAAAATATTACATGGAAATTAAACGGTTTTGTGTTTTGCACTTCTTCTCTTTTTTTTTTTTTTTCTTTTCATATAGATATGACCCTGTCTGTTTTTCAATGTGCCTCCAGTAAGTTGTTATTCTATCGTTTTTGTGGTCTCTCTAGTGCTCGTCTTCCTATTGGGGACCGTCTCTTGCCTTCTTTACTACTCTATTTGTTGTCATTCGGCTTATATAATCGTTTCAGACTACTCTTTTATTTCTTACCTAGTTATGCTTGAATATTAGAAATTATTATGATGAGGTATTAGGTGGTTTAATTGAAGTGGTGTTAGAACTAGTGCATAACGATATTGTTTCTTGTTTCTCAAAAAACCTCTCTGATTTTGTATAAATTTATTTTAGGCATTTTCTTATTATTTCCTCATTAATAATATTAAATAAAACAAGTTTCAATTTGACCTTCTTCCTAAATTAAAAATCTGGCCCTATAGATGCTTACAGACAGCTGGTAAAAGGTATTCTAGAAAAAACCTTCAGTTAGTAGCCAGTCGCCGGCGCTCGGTCCACAGCGACATTCGATGCCTAAATGTTTCAATAGAAACCTAAGACTGGTAAACACTGAATCTTTCTTTTGGAATATCAGTTATCTCGGCTCTTTGTGTAGTGTCTTTTTCAGTTTCGAGAAAAATAAAATCTTCTATCCCAAGATAAACTTAAAAATATTACATGGAAATTAAACGGTTTTGTGTTTTGCACTTCTCTTTTTTTTTCTTTTCATATAGACATGACCCTGTCTGTTTTTCAATGTGCCTCCAGTAAGTTGTTATTCTATCGTTTTTGTGATCTCTCTAGTGCTCGTCTTTATATTGGGGACCGTCTCTTGCCTTCTTTACTACTCTATTTGTTGTAATTCGGCTTATATAATCGTTTCATACTACTCTTTTATTTCTTACCTAGTTATGCTTGAATATTAGAAATTATTATGATGAGGTATTAGGTGGTTTAATTGAAGTGGTGTTAGAACTAGTGCATAACGATATTGTTTCTTGTTTCTCAAAAAACCTCTCTGATTTTATATAAATTTATTTTAGGCATTTTCTTATTATTTCGTCATTAATAATATTAAATAAAACAAGTTTCAATTTGACCTTCTTCCTAAATTAAAAATCTGGCCCTATAGATGCTTACAGACAGCTGGTAAATGGTATTCTAGAAAAAACCTTCAGTTAGTAGCCAGTCGCCGGCGCTCGGTCCACAGCGACATTCGACGCCTAAATGTTTCAATAGAAACCTAAGACTGGTAAACACTGAATCTTTCTTTTGGAATATCAGTTATCTCGGCTCTTTGTGTAGTGTCTTTTTCAGTTTCGAGAAAAATAAAATCTTCTATCCCAAGATAAACTTAAAAATATTACATGGAAATTAAACGGTTTTGTGTTTTGCATTTCTCTTTTTTTTTCTTTTCATATAGACATGACCCTGTCTGTTTTTCAATGTGCCTCCAGTAAGTTGTTATTCTATCGTTTTTGTGGTCTCACTAGTGCTCGTCTTTCTAGTGGGGACCGTCTCTTGCCTTCTTTACTACTCTATTTGTTGTAATTCGGCTTTTATAATCGTTTCATACTACTCTTTTATTTCTTACCTAGTTATGCTTGAATATTAGAAATTATTATTATGAGGTATTAGGTGGTTTAATTGAAGTGGTGTTAGAACTAGTGCATAACGATATTGTTTCTTGTTTCTCAAAAAACCTCTCTGATTTTGTATAAATTTATTTTAGGCATTTTCTTATTATTTCGTCATTAATAATATTAAATAAAACAAGTTTCAATTTGACCTTCTTCCTAAATTAAAAATCTGGCCCTATAGATGCTTACAGACAGCTGGTAAATGGTATTCTAGAAAAAAACCTTCAGTTAGTAGCCAGTCGCCGGCGCTCGGTCCACAGCGACATTCGACGCCTAAATGTTTCAATAGAAACCTAAGACTGGTAAACACTGAATCTTTCTTTTGGAATATCAGTTATCTCGGCTCTTTGTGTAGTGTCTTTTTCAGTTTCGAGAAAAATAAATTCTTCTATCCCAAGATAAACTTAAAAATATTACATGGAAATTAAACGGTTTTGTGTTTTGCACTTCTCTTTTTTTTTCTTTTCATATAGACATGACCCTGTCTGTTTTTCAATGTGCCTCCAGTAAGTTGTTATTCTATCGTTTTTGTGATCTCTCTAGTGCTCGTCTTTCTAGTGGGGACCGTCTCTTGCCTTCTTTACTACTCTATTTGTTGTAATTCGGCTTATATAATCGTTTCATACTACTCTTTTATTTCTTACCTAGTTATGCTTGAATATTAGAAATTATTATGATGAGGTATTAGGTGGTTTAATTGAAGTGGTGTTAGAACTAGTGCATAACGATATTGTTTCAAGTTTCTCAAAAAACCTCTCTGATTTTGTATAAATTTATTTTAGGCATTTTCTTATTATTTCGTCATTAATAATATTAAATAAAACAAGTTTCAATTTGACCTTCTTCCTAAATTAAAAATCTGGCCCTATAGATGCTTACAGACAGCTGGTAAAAGGTATTCTAGAAAAAACCTTCAGTTAGTAGCCAGTCGCCGGCGCTCGGTCCACAGCGACATTCGATGCCTAAATGTTTCAATAGAAACCTAAGACTGGTAAACACTGAATCTTTCTTTTGGAATATCAGTTATCTCGGCTCTTTGTGTAGTGTCTTTTTCAGTTTCGAGAAAAATAAAATCTTCTATCCCAAGATAAACTTAAAAATATTACATGGAAATTAAACGGTTTTGTGTTTTGCACTTCTCTTTTTTTTTCTTTTCATATAGACATGACCCTGTCTGTTTTTCAATGTGCCTCCAGTAAGTTGTTATTCTATCGTTTTTGTGATCTCTCTAGTGCTGGTCTTCCTATTGGGGACCGTCTCTTGCCTTCTTTACTACTCTATTTGTTGTCATTCGGCTTATATAATCGTTTCAGACTACTCTTTTATTTCTTACCTAGTTATGCTTGAATATTAGAAATTATTATGATGAAGTATTAGGTGGTTTAATCAAAGTGGTGTTAGAACTAGTGCATAACGATATTGTTTCTTGTTTCTCAAAAAACCTCTCTGATTTTGTATAAATTTATTTTAGGCATTTTCTTATTATTTCGTCATTAATAATATTAAATAAAACAAGTTTCAATTTGACCTTCTTCCTAAATTAAAAATCTGGCCCTATAGATGCTTACAGACAGCTGGTAAATGGTATTCTAGAAAAAACCTTCAGTTAGTAGCCAGTCGCCGGCGCTCGGTCCACAGCGACATTCGACGCCTAAATGTTTCAATAGAAACCTAAGACTGGTAAACACTGAATCTTTCTTTTGGAATATCAGTTATCTCGGCTCTTTGTGTAGTGTCTTTTTCAGTTTCGAGAAAAATAAAATCTTCTATCCCAAGATAAACTTAAAAATATTACATGGAAATTAAACGGTTTTGTGTTTTGCACTTCTTCTCTTTTTTTTTATATAGACATGACCCTGTCTGTTTTTCAATGTGCCTCCAGTAAGTTGTTATTCTATCGTTTTTGTGGTCTCTCTAGTGCTCGTGTTCCTATTGGGGACCGTCTCTTGTCTTCTTTACTACTCTATTTGTTGTCATTCGGCTTATATAATCGTTTCATACTACTCTTTTATTTCTTACCTAGTTATGCTTAAATATTAGAAATTATGATGATGAAGTATTAAGTGGTTTAATCAAAGTGGTGTTAGAACCAGTGCATAACGGTATTGTTTCTTGTTTCTCAAAAAAACTCTCTGATTTTGTATAAATTTATTTTAGGCATTTTCTTATTATTTCGTCATTAATAATATTAAATAAAACAAGTTTCAATTTGACCTTCTTCTTAAATTAAAAATCTGGCCCTATAGATGCTTACAGACAGCTGGTAAATGGTATTCTAGAAAAAACCTTCAGTTAGTAGCCAGTCGCCGGCGCTCGGTCCACAGCGACATTCGACGCCTAAATGTTTCAATAGAAACCTAAGACTGGTAAACACTGAATCTCTCTTTTGGAATATCAGTTATCTCGGCTCTTTGTGTAGTGTCTTTTTCAGTTTCGAGAAAAATAAAATCTTCTATCCCAAGATAAACTTAAAAATATTACATGGAAATTAATCGGTTTTGTGTTTTGCACTTCTTCTCTTTTTTTTTTTTCTTTTCATATAGACATGACCCTGTCTGTTTTTCAATGTGCCTCCAGTAAGTTGTTATTCTATCGTTTTTGTGGTCTCTCTAGTGCTCGTCTTCCTATTGGGGACCGTCTCTTGCCTTCTTTACTACTCTATTTGTTGTCATTCGGCCTATATAATCGTTTCATACTACTCTTCTATTTCTTACCTAGTTATGCTTGAATATTAGAAATTATTATGATGAAGTATTAGGTGGTTTAATTGAAGTGGTGTTAGAACTAGTGCATAACGATATTGTTTCTTGTTTCTCAAAAAACCTCTCTGATTTTGTATAAATTTATTTTAGGCATTTTCTTATTAATTCGTCATTAATAGTATTAAATAAAACAAGTTTCGATTTGACCTTCTTCCTAAATTAAAAATCTGGCCCTATAGATGCTTACAGACAGCTGGTAAATGGTATTCTAGAAAAAACCTTCAGTTAGTAGCCAGTCGCCGGCGCTCGGTCCACAGCGACATTCGACGCCTAAATGTTTCAATAGAAACCTAAGACTGGTAAACACTGAATCTTTCTTTTGGAATATCAGTTATCTCGGCTCTTTGTGTAGTGTCTTTTTCAGTTTCGAGAAAAATAAAATCTTCATTCCCAAGATAAACTTAAAAATATTACATGGAAATTAAACGGTTTTGTGTTTTGCACTTCTTCTCTTTTTTTTATATAGACATGACCCTGTCTGTTTTTCAATGTGCCTCCAGTAAGTTGTTATTCTATCGTTTTTGTGGTCTCTCTAGTGTTCGTCTTCCTATTGGGGACCGTCTCTTGTCTTCTTTACTACTCTATTTGTTGTCATTCGGCTTATATAATCGTTTCATACTACTCTTTTATTTCTTACCTAGTTATGCTTGAATATTAGAAATTATTATGATGACGTATTAGGTGGTTTAATCAAAGTGGTGTTAGAACCAGTGCATAACGATATTGTTTCTTGTTTCTCAAAAAACCTCTCTGATTTTGTATAAACTTATTTTAGGCATTTTCTTATTATTTTGTCATTAATATACCTAATTAAAACAAGTTTTAATTTGTCCTTCTTCCTAAATTAAAAATCTGGCCCCATAGATGCTTACAGACAGCTGGTAAATGGTATTCTAGAAAAAACCTTCAGTTAGTGGCCAGTCGCCGGCGCTCGGTCCACAGCGACATTCGACGCCTAAATGTTTCAATAGAAACCTAAGACTGGTAAACACTGAATCTTTCTTTTGGAATATCAGTTATCTCGGCTCTTTGTGTAGTGTCTTTTTCAGTTTCGAGAAAAATAAAATCTTCTATCCCAAGATAAACTTAAAAATATTACATGGAAATTAAACGGTTTTGTGTTTTGCACTTCTTTTCTTTTTTTTCTTTTCATATAGACATGACCCTGTCTGTTTTTCAATGTGCCTCCAGTAAGTTGATATTCTATCGTTTTTGTGGTCTCTCTAGTGCTCGTCTTCCTATTGGGGACCGTCTCTTGTCTTCTTTACTACTCTATTTGTTGTCATTCGGCTTATATAATCGTTTTGTACTACTCTTCTATTTCTTACCTAGTTATGCTTGAATATTAGAAATTATTATGATAAAGTATTAGGTGGTTTAATTAAAATGGTGCTAGAACTAGTGCATAACGATATTGCTTCTTGTTTCTCAAAAAACCTCTCTGATTTTGTATAAACTTATTTTAGGCATTTTCTTATTATTTTGTCATTAATAATATTAATTAAAACAAGTTTTAATTTGTCCTTCTTCCTAAATTAAAAATCAGGCCCTATAGATGCTTACAGACAGCTGGTAAATGGTATTCTAGAAAAAACCTTCAGTTAGTAGCCAGTCGCCGGCGCTCGGTCCACAGCGACATTCGACGCCTAAATGTTTCAGTAGAAACCTAAGACTGGTAAACACTAAATCTTTCTTTTGGAATATCAGTTATCTCGGCTCTTTGTATAGTGTCTTTTTCATTTTCGAGGAAAATAAAATCTTCCATCTTAAGATAAATTTAAAAATATTACATGTAATTTAAATGGTTTTGTGTTTTGGTCTTCTTCTCTTTTTTTTTTCTTTTCATATAGACATGACTCTGTCTGTTTTACAATGTTTCTCCACTAAGTTTTTATTCCACCGTTTTCGTGGTCTTCCTACTGATCGTCTTTCTATTGTGGAACCGTCTCTTGCCATTTTTACTACTTTATTTGTTGTCATTCGGTTTATATGATCGTTTCGTTCCACTGTTCTATTTCTTAACCAGTTTGTGATGTTCTTCAGCTAGCAACTACGTCTTATATTTGTACTTCTAGCTCTGTTTCATAGTGTTTTTGCATCAATGTTTCTAACTTTTTTCATCTCTGTTGGTTCTAACATATTTTTGTCCTGTTTGTGTCAGGTCTTGGTACTGTCGCGTAGGTCATTATTGGTCTGATGATTCTTTTGTAAATTCTGCTTTTCGTTTCGTTCCCGATATTTTTATTTTTTTATGTTTTTTCATTTAGGCAGCCTGCGGCTCTGTTTGCTGTACTTACTTGGTCTTCCACTTTGATTTCGAGCGTTCCATAGCTGTATAATGTGATGCCTAGATATATTTAAACTCGATCACAATTTACATCTTAGTAAATTTGCTGTTGTAACCATGCATTTTGTATTTTTTGGGAAAATTAGCTTGTTAAATTTTCTGCCGGTTTTATTAAATTGATGCAGCATACGTTATAAATCAACTTCACTTCGAAAGAGTAGTATTGTGTCGTCTGCATAGCAGATTATTTTAAGTTGTTTTCTCCCATTTTTATCCCTTTTTAGTTCTTACTTTTTTTACTATTTTATGCATAATCATGTTAAACAATAGAGGACTCAGGGAATCTCCCTGTCTTATCTAATTGCCAGCTTTAATAGGGTCGGTTAGTTCTTCTTCTACTTTTAGTTTTATTGAGTTGTTTCGGTATATATTTTTAATGGTTTTAATTATTCCTATACGTATATCTCTTGCATACAGTAAGCGGGTATAGTCTCTTAATTTTACTTGGTCAAGTGCCTTTGTAAGGTCCACAAAACCTAGATATGGCGGTTTGTAATATTCTAATGATTTCTTTTGTAATTTCCGCATTAAAAATATAGGCATTAGGATGTTTGATGTCTATTACTAAGGAATTCTGTTTTGTTCTTATATTTTTTGGATCAGTTTTAATAGTTGTTTGGTCAGATCTGGTTTTCCTAATTTTAGGAGTTTGTTCGGTATTATGTCCTCTCCTGGTGATTTTCTATTTTTGTGTTTTGTTGTGTTTGAATATTAGAAATTATTGTCTTATTTTTTTATTAGTATTTGGTGGTTTAATTGAAGTGTTCTTAGAACTAGTGCATAACAATATTGTTGCTTGGTTCTAAAGCATACTTCTCTGAATTTGTATAAACCGATTTTAGGCATTTTCTTATTATTTCGTCATTATGAATATTAAATAAAGCAAGTTTCAATTTGTCCTTCTTCCTAGATTAAAAATCTGGCCCTATAGATGCTTAGAGACAGCTGGTAAATGATATTCTAGAAAAAACCTTCAGTTAGTAGCCAGTCGCCGTCGCTCGGTCCACAGCGATATTTGACGCCTAAATGTTTCAGTAGAAACCTAATACTGGTGAAAACACTGAATCTTTCTTTTGGAATATCAGTTATCTCGGCTCTTTGTGTAGTTTCTTCTTTATTTTCGAGAAAAAGAAAGTTTTCTAGAATTTATACCAATTTGTTCTAAGTCTTCTAAATATGTAAATTTCTTTTCTTGTTTGTGAATTGTCAGTTCTACTTTTACCTTATATCTTTGATATGTCTTTTGTGCTATCATTCGTTGTGTTTAAGTCAAGTTGTTTCGTTTAATATAATATATTGGAAGTTAATTGAGCAGCAAATTAGCCATTTCAACACTTTTTTTCTTTTTTGTTTTTAGAGGCGTTTAATTTCACTTAGATCTTGTATATTTTAAATCAGTCTTTATAACGTTAATACGTTGGCGTGTTGAGAAAGTACTGCGGAATTTGTCTGTTTTAGTATAAGGATGATATCTTTCAAAATATACCAATTAAATAGTTCTATTTAATAAATTAAACATATAGACAGGTTTATAAAACCCTGTTAATTTTTGTTAATTTTTAAAAGGCAATATTTTATTTTTTGTTAAAAATTTTAATTTTAGCGAAGTAGTTTTGTATCTCGGTAAGTCCAGGTTTTTTAACTCCGCCTACAGGATCATTGACATACTAACTCAATGATCTTGTTGCCGGTCCTAAGCCCGGAAAAAGGAGGAAGGTTCTTGGGTCAGATTAGCACTTTAGCCAAGTTAAAAAAACCTTGTCTTTTCTAAAAATTTTTTTTGTTTTTGGTGCAGACTGTTTATGACTTATTTTAAAAATTTGCGACTCTCAGATTAACAATGTTGCTAAAACATTTTACAGTGAAGAAGTTGCGTAACCAGCAGAAGGTTCTAGTAGTTTAAAAAGATCAAAAACGATCTAATCGAGAATGGAGACAACATAACGACAGTCTAATTCTAGTCAGCAGATAAGTACTTATGAAGATAATCCGGGAAATGTCCTGTAAAACGGATAAAACTTTATAAACAAACCAATGAGAAATTAGATATTTCTAGAAATTGTAATTAGAAATTCAAAACGATTTCTGAATCAAACTCGAAAAATCAAACATAAATATGTAAAATTTATTTCTCATTACAATCAATTGTGGTTAAGTCCCATATAATATTGTGTAACATTTTTTTTTACAATTAATATATTAAATTATTTCTAATCCCTTTACACCTGTGGATGAAACGCCGATGGCCGTAATTGCAAATATGTATATACGCGGGTGGTCGTGTTGAACATTAGAAAATTTTATTGAAAATTACCGAAATATTACGAAAGAATCTACTTACTTATTTAAAGACGACGGTTCGGTTAATCTTTAGTTAATCTCATTCCGGTTTCGTCTGTTTCTTTTGATATATTTATTAAATATCGCCGAAGGCACGTTGTAGTAATTTCTCTGAACAGAACGTAATTCAGAAGATTTTAATTTCGTCACGTTTCAAGTTATTAGTACTGTATTTACCTCGAATTTTCCGATAGTCGTTAGAATTTTACCTTCTCAGAAATGGATACTGTCCTATCATTTTTGAGTGGGAAATATCCCACCTTCTTGGGTAGTTTCGCAAATTTTTGGAGAGAAGAACTTCACTTCTCGTTGGGCACTCGTTGAGAAAAGACCTACTTCTCGTGAGGCGCTTCGCTCATTATCGTCTCTGTGTTACCTTCTCTGTGCATTATCTTTCTAAGTGTGTATACACTTGTATATTTGAGTTTTTTGATCTACTATGATATTAGATTAAATATTGGTATAAAGTATCTTTAATTTTAATTAACTTCAGTGCTTGATACAACTAAAGTATTATGGTAAATTAAATTAACTTCAGTGAAATAGTGCAACAGTCATCAGGAATTACTGTAAGTTACCATAATCTTAGTATCTCCACTTCTCTGGGCGAATAATATGGCATGGTATCATATTTTTTTCAATCATCTGGGCGAATCTAAGTTCATCCATGTCTTCACCTGTAGTTGAGAGTAACTACTGATTTTTGCATTCAATTTAAAGAACATTCAATATTTTCTTACGAACTTTCCATCATTAAATAACAGTGCGAGATAGATAATCAACTTATAATTGTTATACATTTTTAACCCAGTGTCTCGAGATATGCCCATTAAACAGCAAAGAGAGACCCTTCTTTAATTAACTTTGGTTGAATTTTTTTCTTACACACTATCAGGCTCTCTTCGTTGATAATTGAACCTGTGCATTATTACATTGTTGTATTTGTAAAGGTACTTATTATTCATATTACTGCTTATTTTTATGTGTACACCACCATTTCATAATTGATGATGTATTTTTATTACTTGTATGTACATTCAGCTACCGATATCATTGTGTTGTTGAATATATTGTTTTTGTTTTATGTATGTATTTTATTTGTCGACTCCTAACAAGTTTCCTGATATAATAATAACTCTGAATATTTGCTTTTTACCTTTAAATATTATTATACCTTCGACCAGAAGAAAAATCAGGCCGATTAAGTTTCGTAGGTAAGTAGATGGACGGAATCCACCGTATATGTTTATTATTTGTTTATATAGTGTGTTGAATAAATTTATTTAATAATTAACTGTTGGTATCTTTCCTTCGATTTGGTCTCAGAACCAAAATATCGTTCTTTATTTCTTTTCTTTTTTAAGGTTTCTTAATTTTCTCCTTAAACCCCAAAAAATTAAGTGGCGCCCTGTTCCCTATCTTATCGTATTTTTGGTAATTTTACCCATCTATCTTTTTGTTTATTTCTGTATTTTTTCCAATATTTCTTATCCTATCTTTACTTATTTTATCCGTTGGACCCATTCCCGGTCCCAAAAGCTAGTTTCGAACCCACGACTCGCTCTCCACCAACCATCTGGCTGCCGTCCGCAGTGTCTCCATTGGTGACCTTTCTAGCACCATCCAAAAAAGGTTTCTGAGGTTACAAATGACAAACCAAAACAAGTACAGATTCTTTTATAGTACTTATATAAGCAGTATTTATACTTTTAATTCAATTAAGTCGTGATAAAATCCACAATTAGTACCACGTTTTAGTATACAGCTGTGTGGTGATTTGAAACCATCAGTTTTGATTTTTGTACTCTGAAAATTTAGTCGGCAATTAATTTTTGGCGTAAGTTGGCATTTTTTGCAAATCCACTATAGTTTTGAAATTATCTGTTCTTATAGTATATTGATAGACTTTTACAGTCCATTTAATTTACAAACCGTTGCACGTCATCGGCGTCATAGCCCGTGACGTCACATGATACCAACACGAAATATTTAGGCGGTAGGTGCGTTCTTTTTGTGGAATCACTTTGCTGAGTACACTGGCATTACAGCCACTACACATATTTTAATATATACGTGTAGAAATAATATTAAAAGATTTCTATTAATGGTAACTTAAAGAAATACACAATAATATGTTTCATTTAATTTGTACAAATGCATTATAAAGCGTTTTTATGAAGAACATTTGTTCGGAACACACTGTAACTGTAATCGAACGAAGGTGAAATTTTGGCATAAATTGGTAACACTTATTTGACAGTTGCGGTGTTGACACTTTAGTTTTGTTTTTATTATTTACTATTAATTAAACTATGTTGTTTTTAAACAAGCGGCTCAAATTATTTTTAACAAGATTACTTTTTAAATCTTGTTTTGTTTCTATATTTTTACATTAAATATTAATTTATTTTGTTGTATACTGTTGTTGTACACTTTTGCAATAATTATGTGACCTATTTGATTTAAAATGAATTCAGGAATTTTTTATACTTTGGCAACTATGTCAACTTCGATCTCTGACGTAGATAATGACGTGCAACGGTTTGTAAATTAGATGGACTGTAGTTTACTAAGCTTCTGTAGAAGGAGCTACTAGACTGCAATAACAATAAGACATTAAGTTACGTATTTTCGGTAAATACTGTATACTACTGTATAAATATAAATGTAAATCAAGGTTCTAAAATTACACTGACCGGCAAAAAAGTGGCTACTCTATAAATTTCTAAAAATAAAAATTCTTTAGAAGTTTTATGCACTGTTTTATATTGTATACTCAATATCTTTTTGTTTTTAATACAAAAAATGTTCATTACTGCTTGATTCTTTAGCATAATTTATTTAATTAGAAAGCTACAAAAGAAAATAGTGTAATATCGAAACGAATTAAAAAACAACAAAAATTAAGGGTGAACTTAAACAACATTTTCTTATATCGGGTATTATGCCCTAAAACATCAATAACCGTTTGCATACGATTTAGGAGGAAAAGGAATAAATTTTAAATAAAAACATGCTTTTTCAGGAAGCTTCTTCTTTTTTCTGGCTGGCCCGTTTGACTTCTAACCCTACGATGAAGTTTATCCCAAAGATGTTCGATGATATTCAGATAAGGCTCCAGGTTGGCCATTCTAAAGTATTAATTCCTATTTCTCCTTAAGTAATTTGTTACGATTTTTAATTCATATTCATTTAATTGATAGTTGTTATTATCATGCATTAAGTCAAAATTGTCTCAGTAGATGGAACTACTGCGTGTACTGCTCGAATTTTTATTTTTGGCAATTTATAGGGTGGCCACTTTTTTTCTCGTTCAGTCTTCCTTCTACTTCGCTACCTTCATGTAGCATGGTTAAGATAAATATTATGTTTTATTATTGGTTGTGATTGTGATGAAAATAAGATTTTTAATTAACTATTTGAAACCAAATTTCTTCTTTATTTGGAGCTATTTCTGGAAGTTCGGGTAAAATCTCTTCTTGTAGCAAGTTTAAAAACATTTTTGAATTTAAATTTTTCTCATAGAAAAATAGTCCAATAATATTGTGTTTATTCCTAACCAGACATTTATTTTTCGGCGATATTGGGTATGGTTTTCAAAAATATCCTCAGGCTTTCCTGTCGACCAAATCCTTTAATTTTGAACATTTGGTTTATTATTGAAAGTAAATGTACATTAACCACTAAACACAATGTTTTTTTTTTTAAATTGTCTGTCTGCATTAGCCCTTCTCTTAGTTCTTGATGACATTGAAATTTATATGAACGAAAATTATTCATTTTCAAAATTTTTAAGACCTGGGAATTATGAATATTAAACTGGTCTTCAATGATCCGAGAACTTATTTTAGGATTTTCTACAACTGCTGTTAATACATTTATTTAATTTTGATTTTCTAAATTTTTTGGTACCTCAGCAATATTGTTTGTAAAGGCACAATAGAAATCACGATCCCAGTATTTTCAAAATTTTGTAAAATCCTTTGAATTATATAAATATATACTAAGTGACATAGAAATCCGAACACCCAGTTTAAATGATTTTATTTTAATAAAATTTTGTATAAGTACTTAATGAAGCATAATAAGTAAATGATTAAAATTTCAAAATGATTTCATTACTTTAAAGCCCTTTTACCTTTAATAATGTGTGGATGCACCCCGATCTGTTACGCATTCTCCAACGCGCCTAGGCATGCTTCTGATCAGGTGGTCAATGTCCTCTTGTGGTATCTCATTCCAGGCAACCACCAACTCCTCTCGAAGTGCTTGTAGAGTCTGAGGAGGACGTTGCAAATTGAGCAATCTCCTACCCATCATATCCCACACGTGCTCAATTGGGGATAAGTCGGGAGATCTTGGTGGCCATCCTAACAATGTGACATCATTATGTTAAAAGAAGTCTATTGTGACTCTTGCAACATGTGGTCGGGCATTATCTTTTTGGAAAGTTGGATTTGCCAGGGTGTCAAGATAGGGTAAAAGGTGGGGTTCTAGAACTTCTTGGATATAACGCTGCGCGTTCATGTTACCTCTGATGAAGATTAAAGGTGACCTGAAACCATAAGCTATAGCACCCCAAACCATAACTCCAACAGTGTGATGAACATGTCTTTTAACAAAAAAATGTGGATTCCTCCTTTCACCACGTCGCCTTCTAACCTTCGCTCGACCATCGTGCATGCCTAAACAAAATCAAGACTCGTCACTAAAGACAATACTGTTCCATTTCTGATTCCAAAGTGACCATTCTCTGCACCACTGAAGGCGATTACGGCGGTGTTCTGGAGTTAAAGGGAGGACCCAGTGTGGTCGGTATGAAAACAGGCCAAAACTTCTCATTCGTCGGTAAACACTTCGCATGCCAATAGGTCTTCTGTGTTCTGCAAACCATTCATTTGCAATAGAGCTGGTAGTGGAGAAACGGTCTCTTAAAGCCAATAATCTTAGGCGGCGATCTTCACGGTCTGTTGTTCTACGGCGGCGTCCAGAGCCCCTTGCTCTTTGCGTACGGCCTTCTTGAAGCCATGTCTGACAACACCTAACCACGGTGTCTACACTTCTTTGCACTCTAACTGCAACTTCCCGAAAAGAAAGTCCAGTTTCCCGAAGTCCCATTATACTCACTCCTATGCACATATGCTCCTATTAAACTCACTAAGTTGACGAAATCGTACAGGTCTCCGTACTCTAGGCATCGTAACCAATCGTAAAGAATGTCAAGAACCACAATCCGCCAAATTTGGATCTTTACTGCGGCTGAAATATTCATTTTTAGATTGTTAGTGAATTTAAATACAAAAAGGATAAAAACCGGAATCTCCAACTGATAAGGCTAAAAACTTTATCACTTGTTTTTTTTTTCAGTAAGATAAATAAATTACACCAAACTTGATAAAAAAATTGCAACAAACACGACAAGCGACGAAATAAAAAGACGCATAGCAAACAGAACTGTTCACGGCCTCCAGAAACATTTAAAAAATAAAAATATAACACGTGCACTAAAGCTTAATATATACAGGACCTTAATAAGACCAGTTTTGATATATGGGGCTGAAACGTGGATCTTATCTCAAAATGATAAAAGACTTCTTGGTATTTTTGAGAGAAAAATTCTTAGAAAGATTTTTGGGGCCGTAAATGAAAATGGGCTATGGCGTCGAAGATACAACTTTGAACTGTATCAGTTATACACCGATCCAGATATTGTGAAATTCGTTAAAGTGCAGAGACTTAGATGGGCTGGACACATTGCTAGGATGTCAGATCACGAATACACGAAGAGATTAACATTCTCAAAACCAGAGGGCACAAGAAGCAGAGGACGACCACGAATGAGATGGATTGATGATGTGGAAGAAGACCTACAGATTCTAGGGGTTAGAAGATGGAGGAATGTTGTCAGGAATCGACAGGAGTGGCGACTTCTTTGTGAGCAGGCCAAGATCCACAACGGATTGTCGAGCCACTTATGATGATGATGAAATAAATTACACCAAATTTTATTAAAATAAAATCATGTAAACTGGGTGTTCGGATTTCTATGTCACTTAGTATAATTTAGAATTTTCCACTGGGTTTCCTATGGCCGATTTGACGATTCACAACTCTGTATATACAGAGTGGATTAAAAGTCTGAAAACGCCTAATTATCTCTTAAATGGATGGTCCGAATTGTACAGGAACTAAGATACGCCTATTCTGTAATATGGAGATTTTAAATGTGATTCTTGCAATGTTGCCAGGTTTAAGGTTTTTTTGATATTATTAATCACTTTGGTTTTCTATACAAAATACTCTGTAGATTGTATTATTATTGGAATTCCTATTTCAATACGAGTTCAACAATATCTAACACTTGGGATTTTGTCTGGTCGTGAAGGTCTTAAATAAATAAAACTTCTTAGTGCCAAAGAGTTTTGAAGGAATTCAGTAAAGTTAGAGTTCTGTGATTTTGACAATAATTTTTAAAACTAACAATAGCTTGACGTTTATTAAAAAGCTTTGTAAAATAAATTGTATTAATAACTAAAGCTAATAGTTATTTTATGAGTTAAAATAAAGAAAGTTTTAAATAAAAAAGTGCGAATTGTAAAGTACCTAACTTGTTCAGTAATACTTTTCCAATTCATTTTTCCTATCATAAGACGACGGTACAAAAAATTGTAAAGCGCTTTGAGGAAACTGAACGAATAAAAGGTGGCATTCAAACAGATAGATTATGAACTGTTATACATTACAATAAAACTTTAGATATTGTTCTGAAGCTCTTTTGTCTTGTGACATTTTAAAGTAGTTATTGTTTAAAAGGAATAAGCAATAATTAAAGGTTAAAGTAAATTTATTGACGTTTCAATTCGGAAATCGTTCTTAAAACACAAACATTAGTTTTGAGAACGATTTCCGAAGTGGAAATTGAAACGTCAATAAATTCACTTTAACCTTTAATTGTTGCTTATTCCTTTTAAACAATAATTATTTTAAAATGTCACAAGACAAATGACAAAAGATTAAATGCAGAGTTTCAAAAAAAATCCAAATACATCCTTACGCAAAACTACACAAATACATGCTGTAGGTCATTCTTCAGACTTAAGTGTTTTACATAAGAATTAATTTAAACCCTACAAAATCCAGTTGTTGCAAGAATTATAAAGTTGACTACGATTGAAGTCTACATTTTAGTCGCGTAATAATAATGATGAGAACTTCGGTAAAAATGTTTTTCCGACGAAGCAATATTTACACTCGGTGGGAATGTAAATCGGGCAAATTTAAAGTATTGAATTGAGGTAAATCCACATTGGATACGTGAAAACAATACTCAAAGACCACCAGAACTGAATGTATGATCGGAAATAGTAGGTACTCAGTTAATTGGGTCATTTTTTATAAAAATTTAAATAATTATGAACTGCTATTTAGTACTGAAATTGTATCTGCCCTGAACAGTAAGTTTGGAGCCAATTCTAATGAGATGGGGTTTGAAGAAAACGAAGCTCTAGCTTATTTTGGTTTAACTGTTCGGCGTTCTTTAGATCAGGCATTTTCTGGATGTTTTCTCGTTCACTCGTTTTTATCCTAAAGATTATTTTTATTTGGCATACTTTAAAAGTAAAATTTATAAAACTAAACAAGCAAGTGTTGCAAACCTAAGGCAAAGAATTATCGAAGAATCCATATTAAATTCTTGAAAAACATAAAGAAATGTAGTAGGTGTATTCTAGCATCGTTTAGGATACTGTAAGCTAGTTTTTGAGTTTTAAAGTGCAAAAATCATCATCAGCAAGTGCAAGAGCACTTACTGATAATGCGCTGACTAATAGGGTTAACTTGTTATGTGTACCGAGACAAACAGGCATGGATGGGAACGAACGGGCTGACGCCCTGGCAATATAGGGCTCATCTACTCTGCCTGTGAAACTCAAACCTGTGATTAGAGGGCTCTTTAGTACTATTTAGGTCTAAGTGTCTGAAAGGCTCACAATTGGGCCCTACTCCGATCTACCATCACCATAACCATAACCATACGTTCAATAATAACGAAGATGCTGTGTAGTCGCCTAGTTTGTTATTGCTATCTTAATATATTTGTTTTATCCTATGTAGCAAATTAAGATTCGATCAGTTGTTTATTTTCTACTTAGCCAGATGCCTTCTTTGTCAAAAATCAAAATTTATCTTATAGCAAATTTATTTTTATTCATTGTGACCTATGATATCTGCTGGTATGTAACTCTACACTCATTAAGATCAAAGATGCTGTCTAGTGCTCTTTTTGTAGTCGCTTTGTTTGTTGTTCTATCTTCACATAATCGTTATCCCCTTTCGATACATATTTCAGTCCTCTACAAATAGTTTTTCTTGACTTTTGGTGTAAAATAATTAGGGAAGCAGGAATTCAACAATTTAGAATTTTCCACTGGGTTTCCTATGGCCCGTTTGACGATTCACCACCATATATACAGTAGTCTCTCTCTATAACGATTCCCTATATAACGATAATTCCTCTATAACGATGAAAATAGTAAACGTTGGTTGGTTCGTCATAAGAACAATGTATTAATTCTTTCTCTATACCGATATTGTTCTCTCTTTATAGCGATGACTTTTTAGCATTCAATAGTTGATGACAAATGTGTTATTGTGTTTAAAGTTCAGACTACCTGAGTCACGAGTAGCAAGGTCATTGTTCAGCGGTTGTTTTGTTTTGCGCTTAAGGAATGCTGCCACCCATTCTACTCTTTCTTATCAGAGAATTAAGTGACTCACGTGTATTATTCGGGCGGCGTACCTAACTGTTATCACACAGATGTTGTTATCTATTGACGAATTTTCATTTCCAGTTTAAATTGTGTCTTAGTGTGTCAACAGTCAACATGTTTTCGAAAAAGCGTAAAGTGCTCTCGGTGGAGGAAAAGTTATCGATAACTCGAGCAGTAGAGAAAGGTGAAAAGCAATCGCATGACGTTTGCCGGACAGGGCTGTCTCAGTCAATTGTGGCTACGATATGGAAGGACAGGAAAAAAAGTAGCAGGAAGAAGTTGCGGAAATCTCAGCACGAAGATTTAGATCGCGCTATGCTTCAGTGGTTCCAACAGCAGCGTATGAACTATATTCCAATTTCTGGGCCTGTGGTCAAGACAAAAGCTGAGTTTTTTGCAACTGAACTTGGAATTGAGAATTTCAAGACATCTGAGGGTTGGCTGAGCAAGTGGAAGCTGCGGCACAAGATCAACTACGGGCAAATCAGCGGAGAGGCTCGCGATGTTAACAAAAACGTAACGGATGATTGGCTAGAAAACGTATGGCCTGGAGTGCGTTGGTGGAAAACTCTCTAAGGAGCGCATTACAGTTTTACTGGCCGCTAACATGACAGGATCGGTGAAGCGAAAATTGTTAGTGATAGGGAAGTCCAAAAACCCACGTTGATAATTTTTTTAAATTAAAATAGGTTATTTAGTACAGTATTATTAATATTACAGTACCGAATTTTGTCTCTCTCTCTCTCTCTGTATAACGATCTCTCCTTATAACGATGAAAATTCCCGGTCCCTTGCATATTGTTATAGAGAGAGAGGACTGTATATATATATATATATATATATAATATATATATATATATATATATATATATATATATATATATATATATATATATATATATATTGTTATGATGTATTGTTTGTTTGAATGATGAGCAATGAGTCTTTTTTAATAATATAGGGTTTTTATCGCGGTTCTCAAAGAATTAGCTTGTAAGTACTTTTTTAAATTATCTTTATTATATCTATTATGAAACACACATATATATCTAACCTAGCCAATGTAAATTTAAAATAAACTATCTTTAACTTGAAATTCTTATGCACTAATTAAATTCTTTAGACAATGTAAAATTTAAACAAACTATCTTCAAAATTGAAATTGTTATGACACTAACTAAATTATATTAACAAATTTTTGTACCTTTCTGTCACTGAATGCCTAAATGAACTGTTTTCCACTGTATAGATTATAATTACCACTCAATGTCTTCTTCGCAGCTTCGGTTATCCTTGTTTTTGTGAAATTACTTTTTCCAATTATCAGCTTCCACCAATTTAAGATATTTTTCTTCACCAGCATTTATAAACCACCAAGCAAACCAGCAAACAGCATTTATATTTATTCTTCTTTTCTATATACCAATATCCAATAACCAAATATATTATTTAATTTTAATATTCAATTAATACTTCTTCCAATATCATCATTTATACATCACATAATTTTTAATCTTCCATGATATTTTCTTTATACTGTTTCTTGATCTTGATTTAACTCACTATATTGAACAATTGTAACTGATTGACTGCCTCTAACTAATTTTCATTCATAACTGATTGACTAACTGAATGGACTTTCTTACTAAACTTTTCTGACTGACTGACTTGAATCCAAATCACCGGGTATTTATATCTTTTTGGATGTTCCAGAACCATGTGGTAAGAAATCATGTTCCATTTGTTCTATTAAATACATGTCTAAATTTTCTGGAACAAACCATTTCGCAAACAAGGCCATATCCGGTGATCTAAAAAATTCCATACTTTTCTATTAATGATTTTGTTGACATTTAGGCTTTTCAGATCAGAATAAACACTTAAATCAGTAAATATATATAAATTAAACATTTTCAAAACTAACATTATTATTATAACCCCACTTTTTATTCGTAATAATTCTTAATTTCTATCTGTCACTTCGAGAGTATGTATATCTGGTTGCCTAATCACATGGCTCACTTAAATATATTTACAACATTAAAATACAACTTTTTACAATTATTATATGCTCATTTCTTAAAAATGCCCTCACATAAATAATTTTTATTAAATTCTCTAGTATATAACTTCTTAAAATAACCAAATACTTGTTATATCTAATATTATGTAGTATATAATTTATAAATTATTTTCTTTAAACACTAATCATATCAATACCCCAAAATAATATTTAAAATAAATAATATACTTATTTTTTTAAATATTAATTTTCTATTAGTTTATTGTTCTATTAAATATATCCCTGTTATCTGTTTCTGTCAAACTGTCATGTCAAATGGAGCAATTGAAAATGGAGGCTATCAGAAAATAAACATATAATCTAATCATCTATTATTGTGTTATGTTTATTTATAAACAAAATCTAGGAATTATTTCCATTCAACAGGCTTTCATTCATATGAATTGGTAAGTTTTATACTTTATTATATTAGAAAGACATTTATAAAATCAATTTTGTATCTAACCCCAAATTATGATTTTTAGGGTACAAAATAATTTCCATATCTACAAGACAACAAGTATGATGTCAAATTGATTCACAATAATGAAATCTACCATTTATTTAACAAATCAAGTCTATTGAATAAAATGGATATATCAGTAAGCTGTTAGTGATTATTTTTATTGTTAAAAGTATAGAAAACATTATTCATTCTCTTTATAATACTTAAAGATGTCGTTGATATGAAAATTTCCTCTAGGTCTGTTATCTGTATCTATTAAGACATAACTATTTAGTCTATTCTGATTTTCAATTCTGTATGGACCTTCAAACATTGGTTGTAATTTCTTACAACGGTTTTCTTTAACATTACTTTTTCTAAGTGAACGAATTAACACTTGGTCTCCTTTTTGAAATGTGATTGGTTTTTTTATTTTTTGATTTTGTCTTCTGATATATTTTTCAGCTTTCCTTCTAATTCGGTTATTCACTTTCTGCATTACTTGTTCTAACATATCCTGATTATATTCACTAATCCATTTTCTGTTTCCTATATGGCCAAACATTAAATATTCTGGTACTTCCTCTGTATTTAAATTATGTGTATTATTTAAAAAATATTCTACTTGTGGTATATGTTGCTGCCACGTTTCATGTTGATCTTGGCACACTATTCTTAAATATTTTATAACTTCTTTAATATATCTTTCTGCAGGATTTGCCTGAGGATGTCTGATACTTGTAAAATGAATGTTGATTCCCTTTTTCTCACAAAATACTCGAAATTTTTGGTTGTTAAAATATGTAGCATTATCTATTATGCAATTTCTAAATGGTCCTATTTCTTCGAAAAATTGATTAATATATAATTTCAATGTTTTAACATTTGTTCTTGAGCAGGGATATAGTTTAATAAATTTTGTATATAAATCAACTATCACTAGTATATGCTTTTTTCCTGTTGGACTTGGAACTAAATTTGAAATAAAATCCATGGACACTGTATTTAGCTTTTCATATACAACATTAGATCTATATGTGTTCTGGTTTTTGAAATTCTTTTCTTTGTTTATTTGACATATTTGGCATTGGGTAGTAATTTCTTTTGCTATACTTATGTCATTCTTTGCAAAATAATTGTCCCTAAATAGCATCCATAGCTTTCTTGAACCAATATGCATGTAATTATTATGTAAATTTTTCAATATTTTCCTTGCTAAAGTTCTAGTTATTACATATACTTCTATGCCATTTATTATTTTATAATAAACTCCATCTTTCTTAAGGACTTTTTGTTTTTCACTCAAATTGATCTGATCTCTTATAATTTCTTCTTTAGAATATAATCCTGTACTTTCTACTAATTGATTTAATCCAATTTTTATTGTTCGCTGCCATTTTTGTGATGTATTTTCTAACCTTGATAAAGCATCTGCCACTATGTTGGATTTTCCAGAAATGTATTTGATTTCAAAGGAGTATTCACTCAATATTAGACTCCACCTATGTATTCTACTGTTTCCATATTTGTTATTTAATATAGATGTTAAAGCTTGGTGATCTGTTTCTATTGTAAATTCATTACCCAACAAATAAAATCTTAATTTTGTGATACAGTGTATAATACTTGCTAGTTCTAATTCTGAAACTGAGTAATCCTTTTCATGTGGCTTTGTAATTCTTGAAATGAATTGTATTGGGTATTCGACCCCATCATGTATTTGTAATAATACCCCTGATAATCTCTCTATGGATGCATCTGTTCTTAATATGAATGGCTGTGTGTAGTCAGGATAGTATATTTTTAAATTTGACAGAAAAATGTTTTTAATTTCTTGGAATGCTAGTTCTCTTCTCTGATCCCATCTCCATTTTACACCTTTTCTCAGTAGTTCAAGTAATGGAATTTCTTTTATACTTAGATCTGGTATCATCCTTTTATAATAATTAATTATTCCAATAAATCCTCTTAAAGTTCTTAAATTGTGTGGTGTTTTATATTCCTGAATGACTTGTGTCCGTTCTGGATCCATTTCGATTCCTTTAGTGTTAAGTTTATAACCTAGATATATTACTTCTTTTTGAAAAAATGTACATTTTTCTTGATTTATTTTTAGTCCAACTTTATCTAATCTGTTGATTATAATTTTTAGGTGTTTCTCATGATCTTCAGCCGTTTTAGAAAAAATTAATATATCATCAATGTAGTGAATTACAAAATGTTCATATTTATCTAAAATATCATGAAGACATCTACATAGAGCACTGCAAGATGATTGAAGTCCAAATGGTACTACTTTGAATTGATACACTACTCCATCTATCTGAAATCCTGTATACTGTCTACTTTTTCTTTCTAGAGGTATTAACCAAAAGCTATGCTGTAAATCGATTTTAGTGAAAAATGACATTCCTGTAATTCTTCCTAGTATTCCATCTATACTCATTGGTGCTTCAAATTGCTTTTCAGTAATCTTGTTAATATTCCTTGCATCCAAACATAACCTGATTTCACCTGATCTTTTACGTACTACTACTATTGGATTTATGAAACGTGTATCTGCCTTCTCAATGATTCCATCTTCTAACATATTATTAATCGTTCTGTTTACTTCTTCTCTGTATTTATATGGTATTGGGTATGATTTTGTTTTAAAATCTTTTTCTTCTTTAACTTTTATACTGTGGATATAATTTTGTGCAATTCTATTTTCTTTATTGACAAGTCCCTTGTGTTGCTGCAATATGGAAACGACTATTGATTTATATTCTTCAGGGCAATTAACTTTTATCACATCTTCTTCTTTACAAATAAAATTATTCTTCATTATGTACTCATTATTCCTTGCTTCCAATTTTACGCACTCCACCTCGTAGGCATCCATCTGCTTAAAATTTCCATTCCTTAAATATTCACTACAATAATTATTCTTTACATTCTTTTGGGACATTTCCCTATCATCAAAATACATTTCTTCTTCATAAACATCATTATTTTCTTTTAATAATATCCTATCAACTCTTATTCCTTCTTCCACCTCATCTTTCTGCATAAATTTAATTATTTGCCCTTCCAAAGTTACCATTTTTTCTTCAAAATCTATCTTTACTTTCTTCTTTTCCAATTCATCATTTCCCATTAATATATCAACACATAAATCCTTGACAATAAATCCTTGCATATTAATTTCTTTATTAAGAATATTAATTTTAAAATTGGCTAGTTTATCAATTTCACCCAACTTTTTATTATTTGCACCGACAATTTTAATTTTTGGAATCTTTATTATATCTGATAGTTTTAATGTATTAAAAATAAAATTCTCCGAGACTAAAGTACTTTCTGAACCAGTATCTATCATAATTTTAATCATTTTATTTTTGGCCAAAGCATTTATATAAATTAAATTAATAGATTCAATAATTTTATCTTCATCTTAAGAAATAAATTCAGAAGGTTTTTCATAATAGCAATGGCCTAACTTGTAATTCAGAAAGTTTACTGAACAAAATTTTGATTATTAGAATAATTGTCAGATTGTATCTGACCACTTGGATCTGATGTCCTATGTCTTTCCCTACTATGACTTCTACTCACATTTTCTTGCCTTGTACTATTTCGTTCCCTGTCTTCGCAGCTTCTATTCCTTCGTACACAATTTACCTGTCTGTTATAGTTAGGTCGCTCTGTATTTCTTCTATTGTTAAAATCTTGTCTATTATTATTAGTACTGTTATTACAATGTTGTCTATTATAATTACTGTTATTATTATTAAAATTTTGTAAATTATTACCATATCTATAATTATTATATGATTGTCTATATTGTTGATTATCATTTTTATTATATTGAAAGTTATTATTGTTTTTTCTGTTGTTATTATTACTTGTCATATTGCCTCTTTGTATTCTTTGAATAAAATTAATAAAACTATCTATTGTTTGAATATTTTGTACAGTTACTGTTTGCACAACATCAGCATCAAAATGTCTAGATACATTTAAGACTGTTTCTTCCTCTCTAAGTGGTGGTTCTAAATATTTTGCAACTGTTATCAGTTTTAATGCATAATCTACCATATTTGATTTTAAATTGTGATTATACTTTCCAAAATATAGAATTTCTCTAAACTTTGCTTGCTCTAATTCACCCCAATAATAATTTAAAAATTTATTTTCAAATGTTTGAAAATTATCTAAATCATTTTCAATACTAGGAAACCAAGTTGCTGCATTGTCATTTAATGTCATTCTAATATAATCTTTAATATCATTAATATTATTCACAAATCTTAATTTATGTTTTAAACTATTTATGTATACTCTAGGATGCAAATTTTTTATATTACCAGAGAATTTAATCCCAGTCTCATTTATTAAATTTAAGTAAGGTCTCCCTATGTCTCTCATTTGTGAAATATCATCTATTCTCTGTTCCACATTTCTTATTTGATTACTATTTATTTGGATATTTTGTTGTATATCGTCTAATTTTTCTTCTGTGTTTCTCCTGTCTTCGTTAATTTTTACTTCTAAGTTACATTTCTGCAACTCTGTTCTATATCTATCTTATTATCTTGAATAATCCTCTTTACTTCTGTCCTCTCATTTTCTATCCTTTTCTTGTAGTCATTTCGTATATTTTTTATTTCATTTGCTACTTTTTTCTCTGCAGTTTCAAGTTTTTTATCCATTTGTTTTTCTATTCGTTTTACAATTTTATTATTATTATCTTCTATTTTCTTTTCTAATTTTCTATAATTCTCTTCCAATTTCTGTTCCATTTTTTTCATGTCCTCTTTGACTTCTTTTGAATTCTCTTCCATTTTTTTCGTATTCTCTTCCATTTTCTGTTCTATTTTTTTCGTATGATCTTCCATTTTTTTCGTATTCTCTTCCATTGTCTTGTTCATCTGCATCATTAATGACATCAAAGCTGCCATATTGACATTTTCCTCTCTTTCTGGATTCATTTCTGCAGTATCTTGTGGAACTTGAACTAAACTCTCCTCTTGTATAGGTTGTGTTTCTACTTCCACATCTTCTTCATTCTTTTTGCTTCTTGTACCTTTCTTTCCTTGAGACATTTTGAGACTTTACTTGTTCAAATATAATTAAAAATAAAATCTATAATTTTTTCTTTCTACTGATAATTAATTTAATTATATGAGAGCACTTATCTTCCCAAACTAATTCTTTTAAATAGAGAGCCCCACGTTGGGCGCCAAATTGTTATGATGTATTGTTTGTTTGAATGATGAGCAATGAGTCTTTTTTAATAGTATAGGGTTTTTATCGCGGTTCTCAAAGAATTAGTTTGTAAGTACTGTTTTAAATTATCTTTATTATATCTATTATGAAACACACATATATATCTAACCTAGCCAATGTAAATTTAAAATAAACTATCTTTAACTTGAAATTCTTATGAACTAATTAAATTCTATAGACAATGTAAAATTTAAACAAACTATCTTCAAAATTGAAATTGTTATGACACTAACTAAATTATATTAACAAATTTTTGTACCTTTCTGTCACTGAATGCCTAAATGAACTGTTTTCCACTGTATAGATTATAATTACCACTCAATGTCTTCTTCGCAGCTTCGGTTATCCTTGTTTTTGTGAAATTACTTTTTCCAATTATCAGCTTCCACCAATTTAAGATATTTTTCTTCACCAGCATTTATAAACCACCAAGCAAACCAGCAAACAGCATTTATATTTATTCTTCTTTTCTATATACCAATATCCAATCACCAAATATATTATTTAATTTTAATATTCAATTAATACTTCTTCCATTATCATCATTTATACATCACATAATTTTTAATCTTCCATGATATTTTCTTTATACTGTTTCTTGATCTTGATTTAACTCACTATATTGAACAATTGTAACTGATTGACTGCCTCTAACTAATTTTCATTCATAACTGATTGACTAACTGAATGGACTTTCTTACTAAACTTTTCTGACTGACTGACTTGAATCCAAATCACCGGGTATTTATATCTTTTTGGATGTTCCAGAACCATTTGGTAAGAAATCATGTTCCATTTGTTCTATTAAATACATGTCTGAATTTTCTGGAACAAACCATTTCGCAAACAAGGCCATCTCCGGTGATCTAGAGAATTCCATACTTTTCTATTAATAATTTTGTTGGCATTTAGGCTTTTCAGATCAGAATAAACACTTAAATCAGTAAATATATATAAATTAAACATTTTAAACTAACATTATTATTATAACCCCACTTTTTATTCGTAATAATTCTTAATTTCTATCTGTCACTTCGAGAGTATGTATATCTGGTTGCCTAATCACATGGCTCACTTAAATATATTTACAACATTAAAATACAACTTTTTACAATTATTATATGCTAATTTCTTAAAAATGCCCGCACATAAATAATTTTTATTAAATTCTCTAGTATATAACTTCTTAAAATAACCAAATACTTGTTATATCTAATATTATGTAGTATATAATTTATAAATTATTTTCTTTAAACACTAATCATATCATATATATATATATATATATATATATATATATATATATATATATATATATATATATATATATATATATATATATATATTATTTATATATATATATATTATTTATATATATATATATATATATATATATATATATATTTCGACATCCTCTCTGTTGTCTTCTTCAGGGCTTCCTAGGTCTCAGTCTTCCGAGATCCCAGACACTACTACACTCACTAGTCACTTTACTACTACGACTGGGACCAGGGGACGGTTCATTTATACCGTCGATGGTGACGTGGCCTAGGTGGGGATTGGCGCGAGAGTTGGCGCGAACATTTTCGACAGTGGGATTTTAATTCGAGGATGGAGGGGGCGATAGAGTTCTTCATGTAGAAGGTAACCGTATGGCATCATCTCTTTTATTAAGGCAATTTGGTCTTTTTTCTATTTCTATGGCTTCTCTTGGATAATTCTTGGTTTATAGAAGCGGATGGGGGCTATGGTGCTGGAGTTTTCAAAATCAATTGTGTGACCTGTATGAAGATGGTGTTGACCTAGAGCTGAAATTGAGTCGGAATTGCGAACAGAAATGGAACGTTCATAAATCCTATTTTGAATTCTACGATTTGTTTGGCCTATATAGGATCGGGGACAGTCTACCCAAGGAATTTCATAAACTCCGTGCTGTTCATTTGGAATATTGGCTTTGATTGATCGGGCAAGAGATGAAAGTTTTTGTTGGGGGGTAAATATTGTTTTTATTCCTCTTGGTTTAAGAACTTTGTCAATTTTGTCAGTGACACCTTTGATGTAAGGAAGAAAAGCTTTGGTATGATAAGGGTCAGATTCTTTGGATTGAGATTGAGTGAGAAATTGATATCTGTGGATGCTCCTTCTATTGATGTGATTTTCGCGGTAACCGTTTTAGATGGGGGCTTGTTTTAAACAAGGGAGCTCAGCGGATCTACTTGCATCATCGGAAAGGTGTATTGATCTGGAGACAATGTATATATATATATTTATATATATATATATATATATATATATATATATATATATATATATATATATATATATATATATATCATAAAATCATTCCAACAATGTAAATCCTTAATGAAAATAAAAATCAAGGGGTTATCTTTAAATTAAAACAGGCGATCTGCTTAAATAAAAATATACCAAAAATAAAATCCTTTTTCAACAGTGAAAAAAAAATCCTTTTTTTTTTCACTGTTGATAAAATTATACTTTTTTTTTATTTTTAACCAGATTCACTATATTTTTTCTACATCGTTCCGAAATTACCAGACCGAATTAAGTATCAAACGAAAAAATCTTATTATTTCGACTAAAAATAAATTACCGTGTCATTTATTATCTGAAACACGTCTGCCAATTAACCTCTTCAGTATTAAGGGCCAGACAATAAAATTTTCACGACTGCCCTCCTTCGACCTAAATCAGAAAACTATACCGGAGTTTGTTAAATATTTGTTTCAAAACTTTTTTAATAGCCCTGCGAGAAGTTGCAAGGTTTAATAGCTTAGAAAATCGGCGATTTGCCTAATTTCGGGGCTAGAGGTGTTTACTAATTGATTAATTTGTGAAAGTGATAAATTTACGTCGACAAAAGGTACTTAGGGGTTGATGGAATAGTTTGGTGTAAATGGCTGTGGGACGAGCGATATGTTTAGATCATTACAAAAACGAAAATGCTTAAAAAAATAACAGTTAGGGCCAAGGAAATGTACGTCCGTGATTAGTTCTCAAAAAAAATTCAGAAAGCTTAATCGTATACAGTTATTTAATTAGTTGACATTAAGAATACGTTAGTCCCCAATCAATTACATCGTGCGAGTATTTGAATTAGAATTGTGTTCCGTGAGCAAAAGGTATCTCAATGTTCTCTAGGCGCATAATTTCAAAGTCGTCTACAAGTTGGTTGTTCAGAGCAGGATTTATACCATGTGAATTTGGAATTACATCCATAAAAATTAATTCGTAATTATATCTTTTTTTTATAGTTAATATATTTTACATTTAAACTGTGATAATTATATTCTGAAAAAATGTATTTCAATATTTCTGTATGTCTTACTTTTCTTCCCTTTAATATATCTGCCAGTAAAAACATTTCTTCCTGACCTGTGTCTTTATTAGTTTTTAGTTTTTTATCAATTCTTTTGCCTCTTCGGCTGCTGGGTCTTGTATTATTTTTTCTTGGTTTTTTATTCTTTGTCTATCTATAATTGTTACTTGTTTTATCTAGTTTTATAAATCTTTTCTTGATATTCTCTTGTTTTTAATCCCTTTCCTTCTAAAATGTTCTTGTATTATTTCTATTTTTTTGTTCTATTTGACAATGGACAGAATTGCTTCAAATTGCACGCAATAATTTTCTAAATGCCTAAAACACAAGAATATGTTACGACTAAAAGAAGGCTCTGATAAGAACCATAATCACGTTTTTAATGTTTATAGCGATGTTATATTTATTGTTATTCTTTTAAATTTATCTGACAAACAATACATCGAGTGAATTATCACAAATATTATTTCCACCAAAATTCATTTTGATTCCATCATCTATCATCACATCTCAGTATCAGTCAGCAACGATCCGATATTTTTAACCGAGATTGCATGGAGCTGTCAACGTTTTCAGTTATTTAAAATCACTGCCAGGCGTCTTGTCACGCACTTGCTTAGATTATACGGAAAAAAGTTCGTCCCTGAACAACTGCCAAATCTTACTAATAGAGGTGGGTGATTTCTAATGAGCGTTAAAAAGGAACGATTCAACAACCGATATGACATCAATTGATTGGAATACTGCACAAAAAGATTTTAATTTTTTTCGTATCTCTGCGCAAAAAAGGTAATGGATGCTGAAGATTAACAGCCAGCTTTTATCAATCTCAACCCAGAGAACTGGCTTGTCCCTTAAATGAATTTAGCACTGTGACCACTTATGTGGTCACTGGCTATATAGTAGGTTAACAGCATAAAAGCAGATCTCATGCCGGGATAAAAGTGGGAAAGTCATCATCATCATCCATGGTACTACAGCGCTAGTTAAAGCTAAGCGTTCATAGGTCTACATCGTACGCATCGGATTAATTTTTCATACTGCGTCCACTGTATCAGCAGCGATCGGATTTTTTTTCGGAACACCCCAAAAAATATTAAAATAAAATGTAGAATGGAATGAATTAAAATAAACATTTACCAACTTACCATTTTGACATAATATTCTTCCAATTTGCTCCCATATATTATCCCTTCTTTGTTAATTCGTATAATTAGGGTGTGTTAAGTTAAACAGCTCTTCATATTCTTGCATAACTGTAATTAATCGTGATGCGTCCATGATGCAAAAACAGATGTTGACAAGACGATCGTCAAATGCAAATAGCCGTAGATTAGCTTCCACTCCCACTGGACCTTGAGATCATGTGAAATTTAGAACAGACCGCACGAAGTGCGTCCACTGACCGGCACTGATCGGAATTCCGTATGACGTCATCGGCATGCATCGCAAAAGTTGCTCCTGGAGGCAACGCTTCAGCAATGCTAATGATGCGGTCCGTACGATGCGGGTCAGTGGACGCCGTTACGTTACGTTTTTATACAAGACAAACTAAAATCCGATGCGTACGATGCGGATCTATAGACGCTTACCTTAAGCCATACCTTCCGCAGTATATTTCGCCAGTGGTCTCTGTTTATTGCCAACAGTTCCCAACTTACTACGCCGATCTTTCTTGCGTCTTAGTCCACACCATCCCTCCATCTCAGTCTTGGTATACCTATACTCCCATTTCCTACTGATGCTGCTAATAGAGTCCGTCTCGGTGAGTACTTTTCATTTTCTCTTGATACATGTCCAGCCCATCTAGGCCTACCTATTTTTAGGAGGAAAAGAAAAAATCAAGAAACCAGCAAGAGAGGAAAAGGAACAGCTAATTCAAATTCAAAGACCAAAATACGCAATAAATAAATAAGAGATATATGTAACATCCAGGATATTGTACGACGAGGAATACATAGAAGACAAAAGTCGAACCAGCATGTTAGACCACCAGATATTGGCAATTAGTCAAACCTGCAACGGCTTTAAAATTAATAGGTATTTGAAGGTGCCCTTTAAAGGTGGTGATATGGCTCCGAATGAACAAAATAAACAAAATATCATTAAGATAAGTACTCCCGTCAAAACTCTTTTAACATATACACTAATCACCAACCGATCTGTAATAAGTTAAAAATATTATATATATATATATATATATATATATATATATATATAGATATATAGATATATATATATATATATATATATATATATATATATATATTGATACGATTAGGGTTTATAGAAAATAATTTATAAGTTATATACTACATAATATTAGATATTTGGTTGTTTTAAATAAGTTATATACTAGAGAATTTTATAAAAAATAGTTATGTGAGGGCATTTTAAGAAATTAGCATATAATAATTGTAAAAAGTTGTATTTTAGTAGTTATGATTTTGTAGATATTTTTAAGTGAGCCATGTGACTAGGCAACACACTATACCCTCCATTCCTAAGTGTCATTTTAAGAATTTTACGAATATAAGTGGGGTTATATTGTTTGAAATGTGTATTTTATTAAATTAGAGTGTTAGTTACTAATTTGAATGTTTATTCTGATCTGAAAAGCCTAAATGTCAACAAAATTATTAATAGAAAAGAATGGAATTCTCTGGATCTCCGGAGATGGCCATGTTTGCGAAATGGTTTGTTCCAGAAAATTCAGACATGTATTAAATAGAACTGAATAGAACATGATATCTTACGAGATGGTTCTAGAAATCCAAAAACATATAAATACCCGTGATTTGGATTCAAGATGGCAGTTTTAGAAGTTTTTAGTCAGAAGTCAGGCCAGTTTATTATGAAAGTTAGTACCTAGACACATTTAGTTAGTAAATAGTGAAGTTAATTGTTCAGAATTTTCAAGAAGTCAGTCAGAAAAGTTTAGTAAGAAATATGAAAGTTAGTTGGAGTCAGTGAATCAGGTACAAATAGTCAAATTGTTTAATATAGTGAGTTAAATGAAGATTAAAAATTATGCATATAGTTTAATGCACATTTATAATTATACACAAATAATTATTGAAGATTAAAAAAAGTATATTGGAAGAAATTAAATTATATTATGGTTGGAGATTAGTATAAATCAACTTATAATAATTGGATATTGGTATATTGAAAAGAAGAATAAATATAAATGCTGTTTGCTGGTTTGTTTGGTGGTGTATAAATGCTGGTGAAGAAAAATATATCTTAAATTGGTAGAAGCTGATAATTGGAAAAAGAAATTTCACAAAAACAAGGATAACCGAAGTACGAAGACTTTCAGTGGTGATTAGAATATATATAGTGGAAAACAGTTCATTTAGGCATTCAGTGAAAGAAAGGTACAAAATTTTGTTAATATAATTTAGTTAATGTCATAACAATTTCAATTTTGAAGATAGTTTGTTTAAATTTTACATTGTCTATAGAATTTAATTAGTTTTATAAGAATATCAATTTAAAGATAGTTTATTTTAAATTTACATTGGCTAGGTTAGATATATATGTGTGTTTCATAATAGTTATAATAAAGATAATTTAAAAAAGTACTTACAAGCTAATTCTTTGAGAACCGCGATAAAAACCCTATATTATTAAAAATACTCATTGCTCATCATTCAAACAAAAAACACATCATAACAATATATATATATATATATATATATATATATATATATATATATATATATATATATATATATATATATATATAGGGATTCTACAGTATCCACTGCCTTCTCTCGCTCAACCGTTTCCATCTCTCTCTGTTGTTCCATTCTCCATCGTTTAGGCCTCTCTTACTCATGGCGTCGTCTACTTCGTTCCTCCAGGATTTTCGGGGTCGTCCTCTTTTCCTCCTTCCTATGGGGCTCCATTCGGTTATTCTCTTTATCCATCTGCTGTCGCTAGTTCTTCTTACATGTCCATACCACTTTAGCCTTTTTTGTTCGATATATGTTAGTATGTCTGTTTCTATTGATGTTCTTTGCATATGTTGATCGTGCAATCGCCTATCAATCTAGCAGCCCTCTGGACCTAGAGGAACACTTTACGGACGAGCTTGAATCGTGGTCAACATACTATAAGAAAAATCAGCTGCACCTTAATGCAAAAAAACACAAATTGTCCACTTCCATATCAACTGTTGACAAACTGCCATACGAAAGTTATGATTTTACTTCGAGTAGGGACTATGGTTACCGGTTGGTGATCCAATTTCATCAAATCATGGAAACCCAATCACTGTTTGGTTTTGTGGTTAGTTACCCAAGTACTCCATAAGTTCACTGAAGATAAACTGATTAGTTCCAAAATGTTCTAAACTTTAATATAACCTATTTGAATTTTGTAATTTAATTTTTTAAAGAAATATACCACTTACAACAGAAGTTTTTTACTTCGATGTTCGAGTTTTTTAGTTTAAAATAGTATACGCTGCAGAGAGATTATATACTTTTTATAATATCTTAATAATTATCGTAGTATTATTATAAAATCAGTAAAAAACAAGAGAAACGAACAATTTCAAACAAGCTGTTGCAAGGAATCGCTTACAAGAAATCTGAATATTAGAGAAAACTATATAGTTCACCTCTATAACCTGAAATACATTGCAAATTCATTTGCAATTATATTACATCAAATAATGCTCTTGGCATATCTCTATAGACCAGATTTGTCGATCGACAACCGGTAGCCATATTTGTTTTGTTAACATAGGAAATTGAAATCGTACGACTGTTGTGTGATTTCGTTCGGTTCGCTAGTTGAAGGAAGTATTTGATCACGTACGTCCAGACACAGAATTGAAGTTTACTAAGAATATTTTTTTATTATAAAATATGGGTGGAATCATTAGACAGGAATAGCAAAACGTAAAAATTTACTACTTATTATTTAACGCTTATTCTGAAGAGGTAATTCGAGAAACTCTGGAAGATGAAACAGTCGGCATAAGACTAAATTCATTCTTAGTTAACAACATCAGATATGTAGATGATACAGTAGTAATAGCCGATAGTTAATAAGACCTGGAAAGATTCATAAGTAAAATAGTAATTTGTAGTAGGGAGTACGGACTCTCACTCAATATTAAAAAGACGAAGTTTATGAAAATTTATAAAAACAACCAATATACTAACGAAATCTTGATAGTAAAGGGCGAGCAGATCGAAAGAGTAAAAAGTACACTTACCCAGGAACACTTATAACAGAAAATAATGACTACACTGCAGAAATCAAAGTCAGAATCGAAAAAGCACGCTCTAATTTTATGAAAACGAAAAAGGTCCTATGTGGCAAAGATTTAACATTAGTTCTTAAAGTACGCCTAATAAAATGTTACGTATACAGTGTACTATACTATGGAGTGGAATCAGGACCTTAAATCTAGACACAATGAGATGACTTAACGCCTATGAAATGTGGACCTATAGAAGAATTATGAGGGTTTTCTGGGTAGATCCATGTAAGTTGAACTTACAATTAAAGATACAATTTAGCGCTAGTGCCTCAAAAATTAAAATAGCTATGATGATTGCCAACCTACATAGAGGAGAGGGCACCTGAAGAAGAAGAAGAAGAAAAAATTACTAACATTGAATACAGCAAATGAGAATATGTAAGATACATTTGACTTAATATATAGAAGTTAACTGAAAATAGAGGTAAGAACTTTAAATAAAAGAGGTGATGAGACGGATTACAGTAGAGAAAAGGTTTTAAAGGAATTCCGATAAAATGATATCAAAAGAAAACACAACATACATTATAGGCAAACCTGAAAAGTAAGCGAATCATTCAAAAGAACGTAGGGCATAATGCTATTAAAATACAAAGAAAAAACGACAACTGTGCTAACATAATAAATTGTTTATCCCTAAAGAAAATTGTATAAAAAGGAATAGTTATAATTCCATTAATTTCGTGTGAGTAGAGTAATTGATTCGTCCGGTATTAATACGATTACCATTAGAGCACGGATCAACACTTTTTGTAAGCAATATTCATTCGTGGCTGAATAATTAATTAAATCAGGCCTACGCACTCGAGAACCGACAAACTAAAGTAATCGGGAAGTGCTAAAGCCTAGAGTAACAAGCGTCTCAAAATCTCCAACCTCATATCCTTTCTCCAATAATAACCAAATCGGACCCGTCCCTGAACAAGCAGCTTAACTAAGTGGGGCAAGAAGTTAATGGAGCTACCGACGTCTTTTCGTTTTGCTTTCTCGGATCAAGTTCGAATTTAACAAATTCGGTTTAGACCAAATCAAACGTTAAACTTATAATCGATCAGGCCCAAATTCCAATTATTCGAATCGCTCGGTTTGAAGTCTGTAATCGACACCGTAATTTCAATATTTTTTATCTTTGCTAAATATATTGTTGGTGGGTATATATTCCGATGAATCTTTTGTGTATGACAATTCTACAAATTATGAAAAAAAAGCAGGAACTGATTTTAACCAACTTTTTATACTTTATCACTGAAAGTATTTTCTACGGTATATTAACTTAAAATGACTTGTGCCACATTATTTCTAACATACGTGTATGTTGCCTTACCATGTCAAGTTTTTTATGTAATGTCATCGATAACGGTTCCTTTGGTGTCCATTATTTCTTTAATGTTGTCTTAATCTTCTGAATGTATCAATTTTAGCAATTTCTAATTTGTTTTATACTTCTCTGCCAGTAGTATTTTTATTCTCCAAATTTTCCAGATATTTAAATTTATCATTATTTAATATTAGATCACCAGGTCGATACAACAGTATTTGGTTTTAAGATGTTAAATCATAATCCCTATAGATAAGATATAGCAAGAACACCCGCTAAAATAGATAATCCTTACTGCTCAGTAATAACAAACGAAAAAGTAGCTATGTCCATTTAGCGAATTACGGGAAATCTCCAAGACCTGATAAAGTGAATGTTGAAATTTTAAAAGTTCTTGGAGACATTCCAAATTACAGCTCTTACAAAGCTATTCTACAACATATTATAAGGCTGGTTACTTACCAAAAGGCTGGTTACTAGAGGTAATGGATTTGGAGAAGAGTTATGAGACATGCCTATACAGTACACAAGTTTACCTGTTATTTACAAGGTCATAGCTCTTGTCAAAATTCATTACCTATAAGAATATTCATTCCACTTCCCAAAAAAGCCAACCTTTTTCCCTTAAAGAAAAAATAGAGCTGGCAAAAGTTGACCCATTTATTGAAACAATCTGTTTTGACTACCAACAAAATCTACCTTTACCTGTCTTAACAACAGGGGAGATATTTTATGCGCGGCAGATTTGGGTATATAATCGACTAGTCCATTCGTGCAAAAAAATCAGTCCGTTAATTACATGTGAGATGAAACTATATCAAAAAAGGGTTACATAGAGACTACCTCGTATTTATTGCATTTTATTAAAAAATATATAAACGACCAAGTAAAAACCCTTTATATATTTTCTGACAACTGCGCCGGCCATAACAAAAAAGCTGTAATGGTTCATTTGTTAACAGTTTTGGTTAATAATAAGCGATTTTTAGAAATAGTACATGACTTTGGTACTATAGAACAAAAAAAGGGCAAAAAAGAAATATTGTATTTGCCTAAAAAGTGATTCTCTATGGTAGAAAGCTACGGTAAAAAGTTTGCTGTTGAGCGTGTTACACAAGAAATGATTTTTGATGTTAACTTAATTTTGGAGGCACACTTTAAAAAGACTTTAGTTGTCAACAAAAAACCATTTATAATACCCAAGTCATCATCATCAGCCGTTTTGAGTCCACTGCTGGACATAGGCCTCCCGTAAATAATTCCAATGTATTCTATCTCAAGCACCCTGAATCCAGTTGTGCTGAATGCGCTTAATATCATCTGACCACCTTGTTTGAGGACGTCCTCGATTACGATAAGCATCGTGTCTAGGTCTCCATTACAGAATTTTCTTCCTTCATCTTCCATCTTTTAATCTGGCAAAATGCCCCGCCCAGTTGCATTTCAATGTTGTACTCCTTTGAACTGCGTCAGTAACACCAGTTTTTTCCTAATTATTGTATTTGATACTCTGTCTCTGAGGGATATATTCAGCATTGACCTCTCCATCGCTCTCTGTGTCACTTCTATTTTATTGATTACTTTTCTGGTAAGGGTCAATGTTTCTGCTCCATACGTTAGAACGGGGATTACACATTGATCAAAGATCTTCCTTTTCAAGCACATGGGAATATCTGATCTAAAGACTTCCCTCAGTTTTCCGTATGCCGCCCATGCCTGTCCTATTCTCCTGTTTAGCTCCGTTGTTTGATTATCTCTTCCTAATTTAATCTCGTGGCCCAGATATTTATAGCTATACACCTGTTCATTTTGCGTGCCGTTGGTTGAGATGTTTTTCGCCAGTACTAGGTTGGTCATATATTGTGTTTTGGAGAAATTAATTTTAAGTCCAACTCATGTTCACGAGCTCTGTAGGTCTTGAAGAAGCTTACTGGCATGATCTACCCGGTCTGCAATAAGCACTATGTCGTCTGCAATATCCAAGTACCGAATATTTATTTATAATTCTACAATGCCAGAAAATGTTTGCGTTACAGAATCTCATAATCCTACTTGTGTTACCTGTTACAATTTATTTAAAAACCCAGGTACATTCATAGACCTAAATACGATTCCATTGGCATACAAAGAAAAACTTCCACCTAAATACAAGAAATACAACAGTATTATACCAATATTAAAAAAATATGTACCTCCTGCTTGTCTTCCTTTTTTCGACGTTATTGCACAAGAACAAAATTATGCAGATCATTATGACTAAAATACACTATACAGATTGAACGAATTTAAAACGGAACATACGAAATCAATGTATTTCGGCTCAACTCCGCTCTAGGTGGTTGGCCAACAAAAGGTTGTCAAATAATTATATTATAAAAATCCAATACTTCAGCGGGCTGCTGGATTCTGAATTCATTCAAGAACAAGTCAAAACTCCACCCAAATAGGTTGCCTAGAATCACTGTGAAAACTAGACTACACAAGCAGTTATTATGCTGTCAAACCACTTATCGCTTTCTTATAGTCCAAGAGATAGAGCCGAAATTTTGAACTGATCAGTAATATGACATTTCTCTATTGGAATATATTCATTGTAACTGGGTTAAGACTTTGCCTTACAGGCGGACGCCCCTCGTGGTACAGGGGGTGGCTATACAGGGATGAAGTTGTAATTTTTTTCAGAAAAATTAACGATCGATAATATGGCTGAAAATTTGCCCAGAGTAAGATCTTGGTATAACCAGACGAAATCCCAAAGGGCGGACGCGAGAGTGGATACATAAGGGGTGGCGGACAGGGGTGAAATTGCAATTTTTTGGGGAAAAATTAACGATAAGTAATATGTCCGCCATTTTCATGGCTCATTATTTAGCCCCTAAAAACTCTAAATCCAAAAGGGCGGACAGCTGGGTTGGTACAGAGAGCCATAAAACGGGGTCAAATGTACCACTTGCCTGCGCATTTTAGGTCTCGGTAACAATTTTCAAACTGATTTTATTATGATATTTTTATACCGATTGATTTGAAAATTTGTATGCTCACTTCTGTTACTATTCTGAGAAGCGTCAAGTAGAGTTTTCCTCAAAATTTTCCAAAAAAATTTCCGTAAATGAAAATTTTCGTAATTTTTTGAGGTAAAATCTAATTTATAGAATCCTTTCGATTTTCTGTAAGTTATACCATGATTTTTTTCCAAAAATTTTCAAATGATTTTTCCGATAAGAAAAAAAAATTAGAAAAACTTTTCTAAAACATTTGATAAAACTCTACGTCATCGTCTGAATCTTTTATAGAATATTTTGTAGCTTTAAAATGATATTATGATAATGTTTTTTTTTCAAAGTAAAGTCATATTTACTTTACAAATCACATTTTTTTCTTAAATATAAATATTTTACGAATTAATTTTTAATTGACTAAATGTTTGATATTTGATATTTTATTAAATTAAAGTAATTTTATAATGTTAACTATTAAATATTTTTGGTATAACAAATAATAATTTTACTTATTTTTTATTACAATAAAAAGGTTTTTAAATTTATATTGCATAAATAATGGTTGTTCAGATATAAGAAAAATTTGATTTATTATTACATTAATAATCAAATACAAAATATATTATTTCTATTTATCAATAGGTAAAATTCAATTTGTAGAATTCCTTTAAAATTTTACAAATAATTATTAATAAAAATCAATTTAATAGTGGAATTATCAATTTTTTAAGTTTTGAAATTTACTTTGTACTTAGATATTTTCAATATTTTTTTTAACTTTCAAATTGATTGAATTTTTTTTTTATTAGTTAATTATAATTTTACAAATTCTGTTTGGACATTAATTTTGCATCATTATTATTTTAAAATATTAAAATAATAATGATGCGCGTTCCATTTAGATCAGTAATTCTAGACGCATGCGCTAAATGTAATAAGTATCAAGATGCTTTTATCCAACTTGGTGAAACTGACTTCGATTGTAATGAAGTTTTTGAAACCTTAGAAACTTTCATATGTCACTTATATGGAACAGGACTGACGAGAACAATTCCAAAAAGAAAAGTAAACAATGTCAGATTTTCACTATTTAACCGGCAGTATAAGTTGCATGATATGAACGAGCCTTTTTAAAAAAAAACTAAAAAATTTCGACGCTTCAAGCTTACCACCATGTCAAGATGAATTACACCAACATCTACTGCGAGCCCATTATATTTCAAATATTTGGACAAATGCTCATAAAAAAGTACCTACAGAATTGATTGTTGAAGAACATGGTTGGGAGTTTGAAGATGAAACATATAAATTCAAATGGTTTAGTGGACCTCAGATGCCAGAATCAGTTCGAAAAGTAGTCATTGAAAATGAAGCAGACAATGAATGTGATATTATTGAAAGTAAAACTGACGAAGATGATGAATGTGATTACATCAGTGAGAGTGAGAAAAATGACGAAACTTTTAAAGTTTTTCTAAATTTTTTTTCTTATCGGAAAAATCGTTTGAAAATTTTTGGAAAAATTGATGGTATAACTGACAGAAAATCGAAAGGATTCTACAAATTAGATTTTACCTATAATAAATTACATATATTAAATTGTATGTTCCGTTTTAAATTCGTTCAATCTGTATGTATTATGTAATGTTTTATTTTCAAATATACTACTTTTATTTGTATTTACTTGATATTTCAGTTTTTTCCTTATGTATTTCCTAAAATTTTCAATTTTTTCTAGATTTTTTAGGCAAAAACCTTCCACGTGGAAATTTCAAAAAGAAGTTTATTTTCAAAAATTTTAATTCAAAAAGTACTACATATAAAAGCTTTTGTTTTCGATTTTCCACAGAAAATATAAAATTACTGAATTTTATAAAACTACCTGACTTAAACGTTCCTCAAAACTATAAGAACTGCACGTAGCCGGTTTTTGCATCTAATAATATGTACTGTCTGTGCATGTCCACCCGCTAATAACTACTACTACTTAAAAAGAGTTGTTCTAATGAATTAAATTACAAGTCTGTCATTTAAATTCATTAATCATAGCCTTCTGATTGATATTTTAAAAACAATTTTATCAGAGAAGTATATGTTTTATATTTGAACAAATTATGGAGGTATCCACATTATTTGTTTATTAAAATGACTGCATTTGAGATGATATTTGATGAAATTGATTCGTCGTTAGTTTATGAACTTACGTTGGGAATTAAGATGTGTCATAAAAACTATTCTAAAAATAATTTTTAAACAGAGACTCATTCTCCCCCTGTATACATTCCCGACCAACACTTCCCTTTCGGCATGTGCGGCTACTAGATCTGCCTCTGAAAATTCAAATCACCGGTAAGCACTTACAGAAAGGAACTGCTAACTGTGTGCAACGGAGCAGTGCAGAGGTCAGCGCGGGATACAATGTAGCGAAAATCAGTCGCGTTAGCATTCATGCACGCTGAGTCTATTTAAATGTAACTGCGAAGCCATTCGCATCACAAATTTTAAAAGGTGAACAGGCAAGGAATAGTATGAATACCAAATGGAGTGTTAGTGTCGAATAGAATTTTAGTTTTGTGTTTGGTAATGGTCGAAAAACTCGATGAAATGCTTGCGCGAAATTAGAAAGAAACTTGACGAAAATTAACATTCACCAACTATCGCTCGTATTGCTAAAAGAATAGCAGTTTTCACGAAATTAACAAATTTAAATTGATATGTTTGTTGATGTTGCCTGGTCTATTTACCAAAAACCAACGTTTTTTCACGGAGTACATTAAAACTTCAACAATTGATGTTGGTACCTTCGGAGAGGCGGGAACGGGGCTGCTCTTATACAGATCCCTAAAAGGTTTTTAATAAAAGTTGTTAAGGCCCAGAAATTAGGAAAACGGTCGCTTCTATATAGGGCCCCTAACATAACCAGTAGCGTGGGAGTGGTAATTTTATGAGATGATCTGTGTTCATAATAATAATATAATTACACTAGGGTAATATTCTTAACAAACCTTTCACCACGGAAGAAATCTCGAATATTATCAAAGAGCTTTATATTTGGGAATATCTTGGACGAGAAAGAGACTACTAGGAGTGTTTTTGAGCGTATCAACATTCATTAATCATGTTATTTTTTAATCCGCAGAAAATACTATCAGTAAGGTCAGGAAATGACTTATTTAATTCTGAAGGATTAAAATAACTCCCAAGATCCAGCCAAGCATCACCGAATTAGTTGGTAAATAAAAATACCAGTATTGGTAAGTCAGTAACATATAGAGAATACATCATTTATATTTTTTAAAAAACAAACATATAAAATCGGAATTTGGTATTTATTGAAGGTAAAATAAATGCAAGATCAAATACTTACCATGTCGGGATAGTATTATGAGGTTTTTTCCTGGTTTTTCCGTCATAATTTACTATGGAATCACTAACGGGAGAATTTTACTGTCATCATGGCATGTATTTGTCTTTTTAAAGACGAATTACATGTTATGATCTTTTCTGACGGATATTCTCAAGTTAAAGTTGATTTCATGTAATCGAATGAACTATTTTATAAGTAAAGTCGTCCCAGGAACGCAACTCAACAATATTGGCAATATCATTTTAAAGTCGTCTACTTTAAAATGTATAATGTATGTCTGAATTGTCAATATAGATGAGTCAGATAAAATTAAATTAATAGAAGAATTTTTCACTAAGTAACAAAAACAAAATTTATTTAATTTACTAATGTTTGTATTTTGAGAACGATTTCCGAAGTGGAAATTGAAACGTTAATAAACGTATTTTAACCTTTAATTGTGGCTTATTCCCAGTTAAATAGTAATTAATTTAAAATGCCACAAGAAAATAGCTTCAGAACAATATTATCATCTCATATCTAACCAAGCTTACACTAAAGTCGATGATAATATAGTGTCCTTGTTAAAGCATATAATCACAGATTTGAAGACTAAAATTCACCTCCAAATACCTGGTGAAAAAAATATCGAAACTGAAAATATCGCAATAAACTAGTTTTGTCCCACGATGAATCCCCTATCTCAGCTACTGAACTCCACTTTCTCAGATTTTAGCATCAAAAATAAAAATACTGTAGTTGCGAAGCTTAATCACTAACTGAAGTATCAGATATGTCATCCTCCAATATCGACTTCTTCTTCTTCTTCTTAAGGTGCGGTGCATTTCTGCGTAGGCGTCCACCGTACATCGTCTTGTCAGGAGAAATGTTAAATAGTCAGGATTAAATAATACCGACACATTGAAAAAATTTACCGCTACCAACGCTCATGTCAATAGAATTTCATATTGAAGTTTGCTAAAGTTAGTAATTTTGTCGTACTGACCTCCTTAAACTTAAATGCAAACTACGCCAATGGAATGTTACTTAGTTGCCGGCCCTGAGTGGTCATTTGGCTTAGAGTATTTAACAATAAACCAGGACCCTTAAGCTAGCGGGGACACATGAGCGGAATCCAATTTAACCTACGTAATATTTTTTCACCCATTTTTCACTAATTTATTACCACCCTAATAATTTTTCACCACCAAACCAACCTTAAGGGGAGCGATTCTGCTGGCTTAAGATTCAAGCTAGCAGAATTCAAAAAAGAAACTTTTTGTTGATGGCATATTTTTTCACCCATTTTTCACTAATTTATTACCACCCTAATAATTTTTCACCACCAAACCACCCTTAATGGGAGCGATTCTGCTGGCTTAAGGTTCAAGCTAGCAGAATAATAAAATAAAAAATCTTTTTGTTAATGGCATATTTTTTCACCAATTTTTCACTAATTTATTACCACCCTAATAATTTTTCACCACCAAACCCCCCTTAATGGGAGCGATTCTGCTGGCTTAAGGTTCAAGCTAGCAGAATTCAAAAAAAAAACTTTTTGTTGATGACATATTTTTTCACCCATTTTTCACTAATTTATTACCACCCTAATAATTTTTCACCACCAAACCACCCTTAATGGGAGCGATTCTGCTGGCTTAAGGTTTAGGCTAGCAGAATTCAAAAAAAAAACTTTTTGTTGATGGCATATTTTTTCACCAATTTTTCACTAATTTATTACCACCCTAATAATTTTTCACCACCAAACCCCCCTTAATGGGAGCGATTCTGCTGGCTTAAGGTTCAAGCTAGCAGAATTCAAAAAAAAAACTTTTTGTTGATGACATATAGTTTCACCCATTTTTCACTAATTTATTACCACCCTAATAATTTTTCACCACCAAACCACCCTTAATGGGAGCGGTTCTTCTGGCTTAAGGTTCAAGATGGCAGAATTCAAAAAAAAAAAATTTTTGTTGATTGCATATTTTTCACCCATTTTTCACTAATTTATTACCACCCTAATATTGTTTCACCATTAAACCACCCTTAAGGGGAGCCATTCTGCTGGCTTGCGGTTCTGCTGGCTTGCGGTTCAAGCCAGCAGAATTAAAAAACATATTTATAATATACCACAGTGTTTTGCTAGGTTTTTACGAATTTATTACCATTCTAGTAATTTTTCACCCCTTAACTACCCCTTGTGAAAAGTCAATAATTGTGTTAGATTAAAATTTAAGGAGAAATTTTTTTTCAAATTTACTGTCCACTACTTATAACTGAAATAAAAAAGTGTTTTGTTAAGTTTATACTAAACTTTGACCATCCTGATAATTTTGCTCCCATAAACCTATTCGAAAACTTTCCTACTAGCTGAATATTTGAACCAGCAAAATAAGAAAAAAACGTATTTTTGAAATACCTCAGTATTCTGCTAAGTTTTTACTAATTTATTACCACCCTAGTAATTTTTCACACCTAAACTACCCCTTGTGATAAGTCAATAATTCTGTTAGGTTAAAATTTAACGTGAAAAAAATCTTTTTTTACAATTTCACTATCCTCTACTTATAACTGACATAAAAAAGTATTTTTACCCTGATAAGTTTCCATCTCTAAACCAATCTTATTTGGAAACATTCCTGCTAGCTTAATATTCGAGCCAGCGTAATTAAAAAAAATTATTTATGATATACCACAGTATTTTGCTAAGTTTTTACGAATTTATTAGCAACTTAGTAATTTTTTATCCCTCGACTAACCCTTAGTGGAAGTCAATAGTTCTGCTATGTTTAAATTAAAGGTGAAAAAGTTTTGTTTTATAATTTTACTAAATACTATTTATAAGTAAAATAAGAAACTCTCTGGTTAGTTTTTACTAAATGTTAACGAACTTCACCAATTCCACCATCTACACATTTACGCTGGTTGAACGCAAAGCAAATCTTTTCGGAAATATGAGATACTACAGTATTATGCTAGATTTGTACTAATACATTACCATCCTAGTAATTTTTCACCCTTCAACTACCCTCTATGAGGAGTCAATAATTCTACTACCTTAAAATTTAAGGTGATAAAAAATCTATTTTTATAATTTTACTGTATTCTACTTGTAACTGAAAATATAAATTGCTTGCCTGGTTTTTACTAAATTTGATCCACTCTTATAATTTTTGACCCCCTAAGCTTCAGATAATGGGAAACATTCAACAAGATACACATTGACGCTAGGTGAATAAAAAATCTTTTTGAAAACACAAGAGTGCTCTGCTAGAATTTTACTATATTTTTACCAGCCTAGTCATGTTTTTCTCAACTACCCTAATTGAAAAACATTTTCAAATGTTATTCTATACTAACTAATATTTATTTTTTCAATGTTTAAATATTAAAAATATGAAAACACTTTATTCCAAAAACTATAAATTTTACCCGTTTTAAAAAATTTACTCTGATTCGAGTCGAATTACATGGCTAAGCGAAATCGAATCGTTAGTCCTTTTTATGAATATAAAATAACTGAAATCAAGTTGAGTTTTAGTAAATACAATGGAATTTTTATATTTCACAGAATAAATTACCAGGTAAGAAATATTCAAATTTAAATAATTTTATTACGTCTATTACATTATTTATCTGATTGTAAAGGAGGGTCGTCGGGATCGTGCGCACCTATTGCACCCTATTGTTAAAAGATTTGCATTCATTAGGTAGATGAAAATTTGAAAAATAATTTAGGTATTTAATATTTTAATAATATTTAAATAAGAAGAGTATTAACGATTGGTCAAAACATAATTTTAAGATTAGGTGTATAACATAAAGAATTTATATTGCAAAACATTTTAAGTAGGTATATTCAAATGAGACCGAAATTACCGGTCAGAACAGCTGATATAGATTATTTGCGTAGTAAAATAAATTTATATTAGCAGCATTTTAAAAATTTAAAGATATTTGTATTTTAATTCTTTGTCGATTTTTCATTCATTGTCAGTTGAATATAGGTAAAAATTAAAGGTTATTACAAAAAAATATTAACTTATTTATTTTGTTTATGAAAATGTTTGAAAGAATCGCCCACGGGGAGATCTGGTTTCTCGGCACAATCCACACACTCATAAATTGGGTTTTTTCTTATTTTTAGGATAGGATATACTCTGCATCTTTTCGTTTTCGTTTCGCGTTTGTCCGATTTTTTAGCAATTATTTATAGGTAAATGTTCGCGTGCGATATTCCGTCTTTCTTTGCTTTTTTATAAATTAATTTACGAATTAATTCTAACCTTGATATCGTCTTTTATGTCTTTTGTTTAGTATATTGTTTAAAACTAAGTCTAACTTTCCACGGTACCTTCGATTCATCTAGCGATAATTATTTTACTGGATAACGCAGAGCAGTCATTTTATTATTAAAAAGTCTATAACTGTTCTTATTCTATAAAACCGATCTTCAGGAATAACATTCGGTCCCATTGGATTATGGATGAAGATTAAGCACCTTAAAATTATAAGAAAAAGATCTCTTCCGATGTTCTGCAAAAAAGATTTTAAGCTGAATAGTGGATCTGTTTTCCAATAACCCTCCAATCTTGAAATCCGTATGTGTCAGTGTGGAGAATTTCCCATCAATACTAGAAATTCAAATAAGGAAAGTAGTTTACATCTTTAAATGCTAGAATTTACACAAACACCAACTTCACCAACTTTTTTATATGCTAAACATTGCAATATTGTTGTTTTGTACACTACCTATTTTTTAACAAAATTTTACAACTTAAAAAGGGATCATTCCCGTGAGTTGGCTGTATATCATATAGTTAAAAAACTCGAACATTGAAGTAAAACACTGTTGTTATTGGTATATTTAATTAAATTTTAAAAATCCTAAAGGATTAAGTTCAAAACGTTTTCGGACTTATCAGTCCAGTGAAATTTGTAGTACTTTTAGTAAGTAATTAATAAGTAATAGGTAAGTAGTAATTTTTAATTAAATATACCAATTATTACAACAAAAGTGTTTTTCACACACACACACACACACTCGCACACACACACCGTGTAAATGTATTCAAGTATTTTTTAAAAAACAAATTTATTTAATTTTTGTTAAAGGGGTAGTAAGGGGTGAAAAATTACTAAAGTTGTAATAAATTCGTAAAAACCTAGCAGAACACTGTGGTAGATCATAAATATTTTTTTTAATTCTGCTAGCTTGAACCGTAAGCCAGCAGAATCGCTTCCCTTAAGGGTGGTTTGATGGTGAAAAAATATTAGGGTGGTAATAAATTAGTGAAAAATGGGTGAAAAAATATGCCATCAACAAAAAGTTTTTTTTTTTTAATTCTGCTAGCTTAAACCTTAAGCCAGCAGAATCGCTCCCATTAAGGGTGGTTTGGTGGTGAAAAATTATTAGGGTGGTAATAAATTAGTGAAAAATTGGTGAAAAAATATGCCATCAACAAAAAGTTTTTTTTTTTAATTCTGCTAGCTTGAACCTTAAGCCAGCAGAATCGCTCCCCTTAAGGTTGGTTTGGTGGTGAAAAATTATTAGGGTGGTAATAAATTAGTGAAAAATTGGTGAAAAAATATGCCACCAACAAAAAGTTTTTTTTCTGAATTCTGCTAGCTTGAACCTTAAGCCAGCAGAATCGCTCCCATTAAGGGGGGTTTGGTGGTGAAAAATTATTAGGGTGGTAATAAATTAGTGAAAAATTGGTGAAAAAATATTACGTAGGTTAAATTGGATTCCGCTCATGTGTCCCCGCTAGCTTAAGGGACCTCAATAAACCCAAAGGGGTGGTATTTTACCCTTAAGGATTTTGTGCTCGTTGCTTAAATAAAATCGGAACGTATGAGTATGATATACGGCAGTAAACACTGTAAAGGAAAATCGTTTTTGAGTAAACATGTTGGCAATTCTGCTGCAACAAATATATAGCTCATATAGAGAGAACGATTATTTGTTTTGTATTGTTTTAGTAACAGTACGAATATATACATAGACGAAGAAAGTGTTCATACAAAGAAGTTTCTTTTGACGTAAAGACGAAATAAGCCTTTTTCAATGACTTTATATTCCAAGTAATAGTAAATACTCTTTTATACAATTTTTTTTAATCTTCGGTATAGCGAAAGTCACTGAGATAATATATTTTAATTTACTTTTATAAAGACACCCACAAATTTATTAGAAGATACATCACGAAAGCCAAATAAGAATGGATGAATAACATTTATAATAAACTCAGAGATTTACTGAGAAATCCATTTTAATGTATATACAGGGTGTTTCAAAAAAAGGTAACCCCGTCTTTAGAGTAGGTAAAAACGGAAAAATCATTGGGGTTTGCTCAGTAAAAAATTTTTGTAACGCCATCCGTTTTCAAGATACGGGGCGTCGAAGAAAAAAATTTTACGCATTTTTTACGATTTTGTCGAAACTACTGGCAACATTGTAATGAAATTTTATACGAATATGTTTTGGAAACTGGTAAATCCCATGAATTTGTTTTTACATCTGATTCTTATAGAGGGCGCTAGTTACACGAATCGTACTAAGTATTAGTCAATATAACTTTTTTAAGAGTATAATTATTAATCAAAATTTCAAGTAAACTTAAACATCATTCAATTTTACACGAAAAAGGTACTCTTGGTAAAACTCGATACTGTGTACCGTTTTCGGAATATTTTGATTTGAAAATTATGAAGTAATAATTGATGCTGGTAGTAATGATAAAGTTCTAATAGGTATACCTTTATTTTCTCCAAGTGTGCCATGGAAATCTGACATTTATTGATTGTATAAATCAACAATAATTAGAGTTTTGAAACCTTGTTATTTGTAAAATCAAATCGAAATGTACTCAAATGTTGAATACACTGACATGTTATTAACCTTAGGCGAATGTTTAGGATGTTATAGTGCAGCTGTGACACGTTATGCAGAAAAGTTTCCTAGAAGAAACTTACCAAGTAAAAAAACATTTAGAGCCGTTGAACGACGTTGTCGAGAAACTGGGAATGTGAGTAAAAGTATAAAATAATGAAATAAAAACAAATTTCAACAGCTTTTCAAGAATTGTGATTTTTATTGAGCCGAGTTTAAGAAAGGAGACATTTTGTTTAACCTGAATTGAGTTTTTTTGCATGAATTAATACTACTAGTTTACTTATTTTACTTTACTATTTGTTGTGACATGGCAAACTTTCATGGCACTTGGAATTACACAACTTTTCATTGTTTTTACATATACACTTGTGTGTTTTATATACTCGCGCAATGAAATGTTTAGTTTTGGAGCCGTGTCTAGAGAAATGAATGATTATTTGCAGACGGTAAATTGATTTCTGCTCTACAACTGCGACAGTCGCCATTTTTACAGAACCCATTTTGAGTACTCATAGTAACAGCCAAAACATTTCTAAAATCACTTCGTGCACTGTCAACATCTGGCACTCTTAATTTCACAGTATTACCACCATTTCCAGTCGGAAATTTCAAGTTTGATGTTTTAAGCATTTTCTTCGCTTACTTTTCAAGACCTTCCTTTGCACATGTCCGTTTAATTGCAACAAAATCTTGCCTCTCTGAAATTTGATTAGAAGATAGTCCTTCTCGAATCGCATTAGGTTTATTTACTAATGGTTGCTCAGGTTGTTCTGGTTCTTGTTCTATTAGAAGCTTATTTGTTTCGTCCACTTCTGTTTCTTCACGTTCTTTAAAATCAGAACCTGACTGGGTTTCTTCTACCTGTTCCACCAACGCTTCCATATCTTCTTGAATCGAAATATTTTTTAGATCATCTTCTTTCAGTGATGAAGTTTTTAAACCAATTTAGGCAGAAACCCAAATATAGCTTCATCAGGACTGCACTCAGTGCCAGAATGGTAAGCTCCGTTCATTGCGAATTGTACAAATCGAAGACCCTCCGACCACTCGTTTGTTTGGTTGCTTTCCAACCAGGAACTCAACATATTTTCAATGTCCTGATTCACATGTTCAACAGATCCTTATGAATGACTTTTAAGAATGCTAGGAGCTCTAAATGCACAAAATATATCAAAAAAAACTGATGCAACTTCATCTGCAACTTTATTTTTAAATAGCCGTAATTTTACAGAATTTGTTAAGTGATCTTGGTAGACAAAAATTAATTTGAATTCACTATCTGCCTGGGCTTGTATATCTATCAAATCTATTTGACATCTACTATTCATTTCTTTTGACTAGGTTCCACTACTAACCTTTTGTTGGGAACTTTAGATTTTTTCTGGCAAAGTTCACACAGATCCAAATAGATGGTTTCTACAGTAATGTTCTTGTACTTCTCTTGTTAGTCTGTTAACAATATTGTTCTATCTCCATGCACAATAGTTTTATGAGCTCCGTCAATTAATCTAAAGAGTTCTTTCAAATGAACATAAAATAAGACATTCTGTTCATTCTTACTTAAGTTGAAGCAAGAGGAATAGAAGGGTACCTTCTGAGTGACCGAGACCAATGGAAACTGGAAATCAGAAAACGTTGAGGAACGTTATAAACTAATTATATTTATATGGTCTCAGTCATTCATCTTTTCTGTGGTATCCAGTTTATTACTTTTTTTGGGATTCCACCGTCATCCATTCATTTTACGTACCCGTACCATCTTAGTTGGTTGATTCTGATGTCTTCTGTTATTCTATAAGATTTCTTAAATTCTTTTGTTTCTTAATCTGTCTAATCTTGATTTACCGCCACTCTCCTCTAATAATCTCCAATAAGTTTTTTCCTTTAGTGTTCACTTCCATATGTAACAATACTTTTGACAATACTATTATAGATTTTTACACGTAAAATGTATAAATTTTTATTTATACATTTTACAGTGATTTATTTTTTGCTGTTGCTCTTACAAAAGTAGGTTTTGTTGTTCTTCTCCTAAACACATGTATACTGTGTTTTTTTTAATTTACTTCTAAGACTCATTGCTAATATTCCTGAATAAAAAGTAAAAGACAGTTAAGATTTGATTTCATGTACAGTGCGTCTGTGTATCCGCCTTATACGTATTTCGCCCTAATAGGGCTCTTCAGAGACTCTCAGTCGCTCTGAACGTGAAAATAAATATTTTCTGTCAGGAAGCAACTCTAACATGGCTTCGTATAGACGCAAATAGCGACATCTGATAATAAAATCCGTAAACTTCATAGTAAGTTTTTTTTAAAATGTAGTATGCAGCCAACGACTAGGAATTTCCTTTTTAAACTTTTACTAATAAATAACAAAACAAACCGACATTTTTTGACCATTAACTGACATTTTAGATGACCCAATTTTATTTATAAAATACACTGAATGACGTCTCGCCACCAATTTTTTGTAAAATAATAAAACGCTTCAAATTGTTATCTGCGGAGTCAATTTATGAGAATTATCGACTGGGGCACTTAAAACGCTTTAACGTGGCGTAAGTTAGTGATCTGCTGATAATGTATTTTCGTCGCTAATGTCGCCTTAATGTAGACGGTTTTGTAAAAGTTCAAGGGTTTTAGGTAGGACAGGTTCACCTTTAGATGATAATCACACATGTCGGTGAAGATGAAGTTTATTACAACTCAATTTTACGCCATTGCCATATACTAGTATCTATAGAAGTTAAATTTATAATTTGTACAACGAATTGCTGCAATGATAGGTTTATTATTTATTAAAAAAATCTATTAACAAATAAAAAAGTTAAAGTTGCACAATTTTGATCATGTTTACTAGGAAAGGAAAGGCAAAAATAAATCTTTTACTTATACTTAAGTCAAAGAGTCATTGAAATAAATAAATATATAATTTATACAGTGCTAAAATTGTTTTGATCAAGTGGTATATTTTATACTGATCAATTCTGTCGTAGTTATGGATGATGTCAGTTATCCATGTAAAAGTATGAAAAGAAAGCAACATAAAACAAAATAGACTTACTTAATAATAAAGAATGTTGATTTTGTTGGCAATTAAATATTGGGACAAGGAACAAATATTTATTTTTAAAACGAAGTAGAATCGCATAAAATCAAAGAAAACTTCCAAATTGGTTTGAAAAAGAAATAGAACAAGAAATAGAAAAGAAAAGAGACCAATATAAAAAAATGCTTAAATACAACGAATATAACGGATTAAATAATCTACAAGGAGTCTCAAGCTAAAGTACGAAAAATGATATGTCGGAAGAAAAATGAAGCATTGCAACAAAAGTGTAACATGATAACTTCACATATAGGAGGACAAAGAAGCACAGAAAGTTTTTTTTTGAAAAAGCATTTGACAAAGTGAGACATGAAAAATTAGTCCAAATTCTAAAGACAAAAAACATAGACCATAGGGACTTACGAATAATAACAAACCTTTACTGGAATCAAAGAGCACAAATCGTAATAGATAACGAACCCAGTCCAGAAATTGAAATCAATAGAGGAGTTAGGCAGGGATGTATTATGTCCCCATTACTATTTAATGTATATAGTGAAGCCATTTTTGAAGAAGCATTACTATCTCAAAGTGAAGGAATTATAATTAACGGAAGATCTATTAACAACATAAGATATGCAGATGACACCGTGATTATGACAAGCTCTGAACAACTCCAATTACTGCTAAACAAAACAAACAGTTTCTGTGAAAAATATGGACTAAAAATGAATATAAAAAAGACCAAATACATGATAATAATAAAGAA